>NW_027368188.1:0-51652 GCF_046119375.1 Phyllobates terribilis
AAATTTTTAGCTTTTTCCTGTTAATCCTAGCATGATAAAGAAGATTCAAAGAGAGTGAGATGCCAGCTCCTTTCATTCAGTCAGTAGCTTCAAACATTTCTGGTATATGAAAAACATGTTTTTCAATGGCAAAAATCAATGAATATTGTAAATGCACAAACAGTAATATCTCCACATTGCAAGGTGCAATTCTGAAATTTTTTGCTTTTTCCTGCTAATCCTAGCATGATAAAGAAGATTCAAAGAGAGTGAGATGCCAGCTCCTTTCATTCAGTCAGTAGCTTCAAACATTTCTGGTATATGAAAAACGTTTTTCAATGGCAAAAATCAATGAATATTGTAAATGCACAAACAGTAATATCTCCACATTGCACGGTGCAATTCTGAAATTTTTAGCTTTTTCCTGTTAATCCTAGCATGATAAAGAAGATTCAAAGAGAGTGAGATGCCAGCTCCTTTCATTCAGTCATTAGCTTCAAACATTTCTGGTATATGAAAAACATGTTTTTCAATGGCAAAAATCAATGAATATTGTAAATGCACAAACAGTAATATCTCCACATTGCACGGTGCAATTCTGAAATTTTTAGCTTTTTCCTGTTAATCCTAGCATGATAAAGAAGATTCAAAGAGAGTGAGATGCCAGCTCCTTTCATTCAGTCATTAGCTTCAAACATTTCTGGTATATGAAAAACATGTTTTTCAATGGCAAAAATCAATGAATATTGTAAATGCACAAACAGTAATATCTCCACATTGCACGGTGCAATTCTGAAATTTTTAGCTTTTTCCTGTTAATCCTAGCATGATAAAGAAGATTCAAAGAGAGTGAGATGCCAGCTCCTTTCATTCAGTCAGTAGCTTCAAACATTTCTGGTATATGAAAAACATGTTTTTCAATGGCAAAAATCAATGAATATTGTAAATGCACAAACAGTAATATCTCCACATTGCACGGTGCAATTCTGAAATTTTTAGCTTTTTCCTGTTAATCCTAGCATGATAAAGAAGATTCAAAGAGAGTGAGATGCCAGCTCCTTTCATTCAGTCAGTAGCTTCAAACATTTCTGGTATATGAAAAACATGTTTTTCAATGGCAAAAATCAATGAATATTGTAAATGCACAAACAGTAATATCTCCACATTGCAAGGTGCAATTCTGAAATTTTTTGCTTTTTCCTGCTAATCCTAGCATGATAAAGAAGATTCAAAGAGAGTGAGATGCCAGCTCCTTTCATTCAGTCAGTAGCTTCAAACATTTCTGGTATATGAAAAACATGTTTTTCAATGGCAAAAATCAATGAATATTGTAAATGCACAAACAGTAATATCTCCACATTGCACGGTGCAATTCTGAAATTTTTAGCTTTTTCCTGTTAATCCTAGCATGATAAAGAAGATTCAAAGAGAGTGAGATGCCAGCTCCTTTCATTCAGTCATTAGCTTCAAACATTTCTGGTATATGAAAAACATGTTTTTCAATGGCAAAAATCAATGAATATTGTAAATGCACAAACAGTAATATCTCCACATTGCACGGTGCAATTCTGAAATTTTTAGCTTTTTCCTGTTAATCCTAGCATGATAAAGAAGATTCAAAGAGAGTGAGATGCCAGCTCCTTTCATTCAGTCATTAGCTTCAAACATTTCTGGTATATGAAAAACATGTTTTTCAATGGCAAAAATCAATGAATATTGTAAATGCACAAACAGTAATATCTCCACATTGCACGGTGCAATTCTGAAATTTTTAGCTTTTTCCTGTTAATCCTAGCATGATACAGAAGATTCAAAGAGAGTGAGATGCCAGCTCCTTTCATTCAGTCAGTAGCTTCAAACATTTCTGGTATATGAAAAACATGTTTTTCAATGGCAAAAATCAATGAATATTGTAAATGCACAAACAGTAATATCTCCACATTGCAAGGTGCAATTCTGAAATTTTTTGCTTTTTCCTGTTAATCCTAGCATGATAAAGAAGATTCAAAGAGAGTGAGATGCCAGCTCCTTTCATTCAGTCAGTAGCTTCAAACATTTCTGGTATATGAAAAACATGTTTTTCAATGGCAAAAATCAATGAATATTGTAAATGCACAAACAGTAATATCTCCACATTGCAAGGTGCAATTCTGAAATTTTTTGCTTTTTCCTGCTAATCCTAGCATGATAAAGAAGATTCAAAGAGAGTGAGATGCCAGCTCCTTTCATTCAGTCAGTAGCTTCAAACATTTCTGGTATATGAAAAACATGTTTTTCAATGGCAAAAATCAATGAATATTGTAAATGCACAAACAGTAATATCTCCACATTGCACGGTGCAATTCTGAAATTTTTAGCTTTTTCCTGTTAATCCTAGCATGATAAAGAAGATTCAAAGAGAGTGAGATGCCAGCTCCTTTCATTCAGTCAGTAGCTTCAAACATTTCTGGTATATGAAAAACATGTTTTTCAATGGCAAAAATCAATGAATATTGTAAATGCACAAACAGTAATATCTCCACATTGCAAGGTGCAATTCTGAAATGTTTTGCTTTTTCCTGCTAATCCTAGCATGATAAAGAAGATTCAAAGAGAGTGAGATGCCAGCTCCTTTCATTCAGTCAGTAGCTTCAAACATTTCTGGTATATGAAAAACATGTTTTTCAATGGCAAAAATCAATGAATATTGTAAATGCACAAACAGTAATATCTCCACATTGCAAGGTGCAATTCTGAAATTTTTTGCTTTTTCCTGCTAATCCTAGCATGATAAAGAAGATTCAAAGAGAGTGAGATGCCAGCTCCTTTCATTCAGTCAGTAGCTTCAAACATTTCTGGTATATGAAAAACATGTTTTTCAATGGCAAAAATCAATGAATATTGTAAATGCACAAACAGTAATATCTCCACATTGCACGGTGCAATTCTGAAATTTTTAGCTTTTTCCTGTTAATCCTAGCATGATAAAGAAGATTCAAAGAGAGTGAGATGCCAGCTCCTTTCATTCAGTCAGTAGCTTCAAACATTTCTGGTATATGAAAAACATGTTTTTCAATGGCAAAAATCAATGAATATTGTAAATGCACAAACAGTAATATCTCCACATTGCAAGGTGCAATTCTGAAATTTTTTGCTTTTTCCTGCTAATCCTAGCATGATAAAGAAGATTCAAAGAGAGTGAGATGCCAGCTCCTTTCATTCAGTCAGTAGCTTCAAACATTTCTGGTATATGAAAAACATGTTTTTCAATGGCAAAAATCAATGAATATTGTAAATGCACAAACAGTAATATCTCCACATTGCAAGGTGCAATTCTGAAATTTTTTGCTTTTTCCTGCTAATCCTAGCATGATAAAGAAGATTCAAAGAGAGTGAGATGCCAGCTCCTTTCATTCAGTCAGTAGCTTCAAACATTTCTGGTATATGAAAAACATGTTTTTCAATGGCAAAAATCAATGAATATTGTAAATGCACAAACAGTAATATCTCCACATTGCACGGTGCAATTCTGAAATTTTTAGCTTTTTCCTGTTAATCCTAGCATGATAAAGAAGATTCAAAGAGAGTGAGATGCCAGCTCCTTTCATTCAGTCAGTAGCTTCAAACATTTCTGGTATATGAAAAACATGTTTTTCAATGGCAAAAATCAATGAATATTGTAAATGCACAAACAGTAATATCTCCACATTGCAAGGTGCAATTCTGAAATTTTTTGCTTTTTCCTGTTAATCCTAGCATGATAAAGAAGATTCAAAGAGAGTGAGATGCCAGCTCCTTTCATTCAGTCAGTAGCTTCAAACATTTCTGGTATATGAAAAACATGTTTTTCAATGGCAAAAATCAATGAATATTGTAAATGCACAAACAGTAATATCTCCACATTGCAAGGTGCAATTCTGAAATTTTTTGCTTTTTCCTGCTAATCCTAGCATGATAAAGAAGATTCAAAGAGAGTGATATGCCAGCTCCTTTCATTCAGTCAGTAGCTTCAAACATTTCTGGTATATGAAAAACATGTTTTTCAATGGCAAAAATCAATGAATATTGTAAATGCACAAACAGTAATATCTCCACATTGCACGGTGCAATTCAGAAATTTTTAGCTTTTTCCTGTTAATCCTAGCATGATAAAGAAGATTCAAAGAGAGTGAGATGCCAGCTCCTTTCATTCAGTCAGTAGCTTCAAACATTTCTGGTATATGAAAAACATGTTTTTCAATGGCAAAAATCAATGAATATTGTAAATGCACAAACAGTAATATCTCCACATTGCAAGGTGCAATTCTGAAATTTTTTGCTTTTTCCTGCTAATCCTAGCATGATAAAGAAGATTCAAAGAGAGTGAGATGCCAGCTCCTTTCATTCAGTCAGTAGCTTCAAACATTTCTGGTATATGAAAAACATGTTTTTCAATGGCAAAAATCAATGAATATTGTAAATGCACAAACAGTAATATCTCCACATTGCACGGTGCAATTCTGAAATTTTTAGCTTTTTCCTGTTAATCCTAGCATGATAAAGAAGATTCAAAGAGAGTGAGATGCCAGCTCCTTTCATTCAGTCATTAGCTTCAAACATTTCTGGTATATGAAAAACATGTTTTTCAATGGCAAAAATCAATGAATATTGTAAATGCACAAACAGTAATATCTCCACATTGCACGGTGCAATTCTGAAATTTTTAGCTTTTTCCTGTTAATCCTAGCATGATAAAGAAGATTCAAAGAGAGTGAGATGCCAGCTCCTTTCATTCAGTCAGTAGCTTCAAACATTTCTGGTATATGAAAAACATGTTTTTCAATGGCAAAAATCAATGAATATTGTAAATGCACAAACAGTAATATCTCCACATTGCAAGGTGCAATTCTGAAATTTTTTGCTTTTTCCTGTTAATCCTAGCATGATAAAGAAGATTCAAAGAGAGTGAGATGCCAGCTCCTTTCATTCAGTCAGTAGCTTCAAACATTTCTGGTATATGAAAAACATGTTTTTCAATGGCAAAAATCAATGAATATTGTAAATGCACAAACAGTAATATCTCCACATTGCAAGGTGCAATTCTGAAATTTTTTGCTTTTTCCTGCTAATCCTAGCATGATAAAGAAGATTCAAAGAGAGTGAGATGCCAGCTCCTTTCATTCAGTCAGT
The DNA here is from genome assembly GCF_046119375.1 of Phyllobates terribilis. Lineage (NCBI taxonomy): Eukaryota > Metazoa > Chordata > Amphibia > Anura > Dendrobatidae > Phyllobates > Phyllobates terribilis. Next base: position 5,128 of record NW_027368188.1, read on the forward strand.
AGCTTCAAACATTTCTGGTATATGAAAAACATGTTTTTCAATGGCAAAAATCAATGAATATTGTAAATGCACAAACAGTAATATCTCCACATTGCACGGTGCAATTCTGAAATTTTTAGCTTTTTCCTGTTAATCCTAGCATGATAAAGAAGATTCAAAGAGAGTGAGATGCCAGCTCCTTTCATTCAGTCAGTAGCTTCAAACATTTCTGGTATATGAAAAACATGTTTTTCAATGGCAAAAATCAATGAATATTGTAAATGCACAAACAGTAATATCTCCACATTGCAAGGTGCAATTCTGAAATTTTTTGCTTTTTCCTGCTAATCCTAGCATGATAAAGAAGATTCAAAGAGAGTGAGATGCCAGCTCCTTTCATTCAGTCAGTAGCTTCAAACATTTCTGGTATATGAAAAACATGTTTTTCAATGGCAAAAATCAATGAATATTGTAAATGCACAAACAGTAATATCTCCACATTGCACGGTGCAATTCTGAAATTTTTAGCTTTTTCCTGTTAATCCTAGCATGATAAAGAAGATTCAAAGAGAGTGAGATGCCAGCTCCTTTCATTCAGTCAGTAGCTTCAAACATTTCTGGTATATGAAAAACATGTTTTTCAATGGCAAAAATCAATGAATATTGTAAATGCACAAACAAATATCTCCACATTGCACGGTGCAATTCTGAAATTTTTAGCTTTTTCCTGTTAATCCTAGCATGATAAAGAAGATTCAAAGAGAGTGAGATGCCAGCTCCTTTCATTCAGTCAGTAGCTTCAAACATTTCTGGTATATGAAAAACATGTTTTTCAATGGCAAAAATCAATGAATATTGTAAATGCACAAACAGTAATATCTCCACATTGCAAGGTGCAATTCTGAAATTTTTTGCTTTTTCCTGTTAATCCTAGCATGATAAAGAAGATTCAAAGAGAGTGAGATGCCAGCTCCTTTCATTCAGTCAGTAGCTTCAAACATTTCTGGTATATGAAAAACATGTTTTTCAATGGCAAAAATCAATGAATATTGTAAATGCACAAACAGTAATATCTCCACATTGCAAGGTGCAATTCTGAAATTTTTTGCTTTTTCCTGCTAATCCTAGCATGATAAAGAAGATTCAAAGAGAGTGAGATGCCAGCTCCTTTCATTCAGTCAGTAGCTTCAAACATTTCTGGTATATGAAAAACATGTTTTTCAATGGCAAAAATCAATGAATATTGTAAATGCACAAACAGTAATATCTCCACATTGCACGGTGCAATTCTGAAATTTTTAGCTTTTTCCTGTTAATCCTAGCATGATAAAGAAGATTCAAAGAGAGTGAGATGCCAGCTCCTTTCATTCAGTCAGTAGCTTCAAACATTTCTGGTATATGAAAAACATGTTTTTCAATGGCAAAAATCAATGAATATTGTAAATGCACAAACAGTAATATCTCCACATTGCAAGGTGCAATTCTGAAATTTTTTGCTTTTTCCTGCTAATCCTAGCATGATAAAGAAGATTCAAAGAGAGTGAGATGCCAGCTCCTTTCATTCAGTCAGTAGCTTCAAACATTTCTGGTATATGAAAAACATGTTTTTCAATGGCAAAAATCAATGAATATTGTAAATGCACAAACAGTAATATCTCCACATTGCACGGTGCAATTCTGAAATTTTTAGCTTTTTCCTGTTAATCCTAGCATGATAAAGAAGATTCAAAGAGAGTGAGATGCCAGCTCCTTTCATTCAGTCATTAGCTTCAAACATTTCTGGTATATGAAAAACATGTTTTTCAATGGCAAAAATCAATGAATATTGTAAATGCATAAACAGTAATATCTCCACATTGCACGGTGCAATTCTGAAATTTTTAGCTTTTTCCTGTTAATCCTAGCATGATAAAGAAGATTCAAAGAGAGTGAGATGCCAGCTCCTTTCATTCAGTCATTAGCTTCAAACATTTCTGGTATATGAAAAACATGTTTTTCAATGGCAAAAATCAATGAATATTGTAAATGCACAAACAGTAATATCTCCACATTGCAGGGTGCAATTCTGAAATTTTTAGCTTTTTCCTGTTAATCCTAGCATGATACAGAAGATTCAAAGAGAGTGAGATGCCAGCTCCTTTCATTCAGTCAGTAGCTTCAAACATTTCTGGTATATGAAAAACATGTTTTTCAATGGCAAAAATCAATGAATATTGTAAATGCACAAACAGTAATATCTCCACATTGCAAGGTGCAATTCTGAAATTTTTTGCTTTTTCCTGTTAATCCTAGCATGATAAAGAAGATTCAAAGAGAGTGAGATGCCAGCTCCTTTCATTCAGTCAGTAGCTTCAAACATTTCTGGTATATGAAAAACATGTTTTTCAATGGCAAAAATCAATGAATATTGTAAATGCACAAACAGTAATATCTCCACATTGCAAGGTGCAATTCTGAAATTTTTTGCTTTTTCCTGCTAATCCTAGCATGATAAAGAAGATTCAAAGAGAGTGAGATGCCAGCTCCTTTCATTCAGTCAGTAGCTTCAAACATTTCTGGTATATGAAAAACATGTTTTTCAATGGCAAAAATCAATGAATATTGTAAATGCACAAACAGTAATATCTCCACATTGCACGGTGCAATTCTGAAATTTTTAGCTTTTTCCTGTTAATCCTAGCATGATAAAGAAGATTCAAAGAGAGTGAGATGCCAGCTCCTTTCATTCAGTCAGTAGCGTCAAACATTTCTGGTATATGAAAAACATGTTTTTCAATGGCAAAAATCAATGAATATTGTAAATGCACAAACAGTAATATCTCCACATTGCAAGGTGCAATTCTGAAATGTTTTGCTTTTTCCTGCTAATCCTAGCATGATAAAGAAGATTCAAAGAGAGTGAGATGCCAGCTCCTTTCATTCAGTCAGTAGCTTCAAACATTTCTGGTATATGAAAAACATGTTTTTCAATAGCAAAAATCAATGAATATTGTAAATGCACAAACAGTAATATCTCCACATTGCAAGGTGCAATTCTGAAATTTTTTGCTTTTTCCTGCTAATCCTAGCATGATAAAGAAGATTCAAAGAGAGTGAGATGCCAGCTCCTTTCATTCAGTCATTAGCTTCAAACATTTCTGGTATATGAAAAACATGTTTTTCAATGGCAAAAATCAATGAATATTGTAAATGCACAAACAGTAATATCTCCACATTGCACGGTGCAATTCTGAAATTTTTAGCTTTTTCCTGTTAATCCTAGCATGATAAAGAAGATTCAAAGAGAGTGAGATGCCAGCTCCTTTCATTCAGTCAGTAGCTTCAAACATTTCTGGTATATGAAAAACATGTTTTTCAATGGCAAAAATCAATGAATATTGTAAATGCACAAACAGTAATATCTCCACATTGCAAGGTGCAATTCTGAAATTTTTTGCTTTTTCCTGCTAATCCTAGCATGATAAAGAAGATTCAAAGAGAGTGAGATGCCAGCTCCTTTCATTCAGTCAGTAGCTTCAAACATTTCTGGTATATGAAAAACATGTTTTTCAATGGCAAAAATCAATGAATATTGTAAATGCACAAACAGTAATATCTCCACATTGCAAGGTGCAATTCTGAAATTTTTTGCTTTTTCCTGCTAATCCTAGCATGATAAAGAAGATTCAAAGAGAGTGAGATGCCAGCTCCTTTCATTCAGTCAGTAGCTTCAAACATTTCTGGTATATGAAAAACATGTTTTTCAATGGCAAAAATCAATGAATATTGTAAATGCACAAACAGTAATATCTCCACATTGCAAGGTGCAATTCTGAAATTTTTTGCTTTTTCCTGCTAATCCTAGCATGATAAAGAAGATTCAAAGAGAGTGAGATGCCAGCTCCTTTCATTCAGTCAGTAGCTTCAAACATTTCTGGTATATGAAAAACATGTTTTTCAATGGCAAAAATCAATGAATATTGTAAATGCACAAACAGTAATATCTCCACATTGCACGGTGCAATTCTGAAATTTTTAGCTTTTTCCTGTTAATCCTAGCATGATAAAGAAGATTCAAAGAGAGTGAGATGCCAGCTCCTTTCATTCAGTCAGTAGCTTCAAACATTTCTGGTATATGAAAAACATGTTTTTCAATGGCAAAAATCAATGAATATTGTAAATGCACAAACAGTAATATCTCCACATTGCAAGGTGCAATTCTGAAATTTTTTGCTTTTTCCTGTTAATCCTAGCATGATAAAGAAGATTCAAAGAGAGTGAGATGCCAGCTCCTTTCATTCAGTCAGTAGCTTCAAACATTTCTGGTATATGAAAAACATGTTTTTCAATGGCAAAAATCAATGAATATTGTAAATGCACAAACAGTAATATCTCCACATTGCAAGGTGCAATTCTGAAATTTTTTGCTTTTTCCTGCTAATCCTAGCATGATAAAGAAGATTCAAAGAGAGTGATATGCCAGCTCCTTTCATTCAGTCAGTAGCTTCAAACATTTCTGGTATATGAAAAACATGTTTTTCAATGGCAAAAATCAATGAATATTGTAAATGCACAAACAGTAATATCTCCACATTGCACGGTGCAATTCTGAAATTTTTAGCTTTTTCCTGTTAATCCTAGCATGATAAAGAAGATTCAAAGAGAGTGAGATGCCAGCTCCTTTCATTCAGTCAGTAGCTTCAAACATTTCTGGTATATGAAAAACATGTTTTTCAATGGCAAAAACCAATGAATATTGTAAATGCACAAACAGTAATATCTCCACATTGCAAGGTGCAATTCTGAAATTTTTTGCTTTTTCCTGCTAATCCTAGCATGATAAAGAAGATTCAAAGAGAGTGAGATGCCAGCTCCTTTCATTCAGTCAGTAGCTTCAAACATTTCTGGTATATGAAAAACATGTCTTTCAATGGCAAAAATCAATGAATATTGTAAATGCACAAACAGTAATATCTCCACATTGCACGGTGCAATTCTGAAATTTTTAGCTTTTTCCTGTTAATCCTAGCATGATAAAGAAGATTCAAAGAGAGTGAGATGCCAGCTCCTTTCATTCAGTCATTAGCTTCAAACATTTCTGGTATATGAAAAACATGTTTTTCAATGGCAAAAATCAATGAATATTGTAAATGCACAAACAGTAATATCTCCACATTGCACGGTGCAATTCTGAAATTTTTAGCTTTTTCCTGTTAATCCTAGCATGATAAAGAAGATTCAAAGAGAGTGAGATGCCAGCTCCTTTCATTCAGTCAGTAGCTTCAAACATTTCTGGTATATGAAAAACATGTTTTTCAATGGCAAAAATCAATGAATATTGTAAATGCACAAACAGTAATATCTCCACATTGCAAGGTGCAATTCTGAAATTTTTTGCTTTTTCCTGTTAATCCTAGCATGATAAAGAAGATTCAAAGAGAGTGAGATGCCAGCTCCTTTCATTCAGTCAGTAGCTTCAAACATTTCTGGTATATGAAAAACATGTTTTTCAATGGCAAAAATCAATGAATATTGTAAATGCACAAACAGTAATATCTCCACATTGCAAGGTGCAATTCTGAAATTTTTTGCTTTTTCCTGCTAATCCTAGCATGATAAAGAAGATTCAAAGAGAGTGAGATGCCAGCTCCTTTCATTCAGTCAGTAGCTTCAAACATTTCTGGTATATGAAAAACATGTTTTTCAATGGCAAAAATCAATGAATATTGTAAATGCACAAACAGTAATATCTCCACATTGCACGGTGCAATTCTGAAATTTTTAGCTTTTTCCTGTTAATCCTAGCATGATAAAGAAGATTCAAAGAGAGTGAGATGCCAGCTCCTTTCATTCAGTCAGTAGCTTCAAACATTTCTGGAATATGAAAAACATGTTTTTCAATGGCAAAAATCAATGAATATTGTAAATGCACAAACAGTAATATCTCCACATTGCAAGGTGCAATTCTGAAATTTTTTGCTTTTTCCTGCTAATCCTAGCATGATAAAGAAGATTCAAAGAGAGTGAGATGCCAGCTCCTTTCATTCAGTCAGTAGCTTCAAACATTTCTGGTATATGAAAAACATGTTTTTCAATGGCAAAAATCAATGAATATTGTAAATGCACAAACAGTAATATCTCCACATTGCACGGTGCAATTCTGAAATTTTTAGCTTTTTCCTGTTAATCCTAGCATGATAAAGAAGATTCAAAGAGAGTGAGATGCCAGCTCCTTTCATTCAGTCAGTAGCTTCAAACATTTCTGGTATATGAAAAACATGTTTTTCAATGGCAAAAATCAATGAATATTGTAAATGCACAAACAGTAATATCTCCACATTGCAAGGTGCAATTCTGAAATTTTTTGCTTTTTCCTGTTAATCCTAGCATGATAAAGAAGATTCAAAGAGAGTGAGATGCCAGCTCCTTTCATTCAGTCAGTAGCTTCAAACATTTCTGGTATATGAAAAACATGTTTTTCAATGGCAAAAATCAATGAATATTGTAAATGCACAAACAGTAATATCTCCACATTGCAAGGTGCAATTCTGAAATTTTTTGCTTTTTCCTGCTAATCCTAGCATGATAAAGAAGATTCAAAGAGAGTGAGATGCCAGCTCCTTTCATTCAGTCAGTAGCTTCAAACATTTCTGGTATATGAAAAACATGTTTTTCAATGGCAAAAATCAATGAATATTGTAAATGCACAAACAGTAATATCTCCACATTGCACGGTGCAATTCTGAAATTTTTAGCTTTTTCCTGTTAATCCTAGCATGATAAAGAAGATTCAAAGAGAGTGAGATGCCAGCTCCTTTCATTCAGTCAGTAGCTTCAAACATTTCTGGTATATGAAAAACATGTTTTTCAATGGCAAAAATCAATGAATATTGTAAATGCACAAACAGTAATATCTCCACATTGCAAGGTGCAATTCTGAAATTTTTTGCTTTTTCCTGCTAATCCTAGCATGATAAAGAAGATTCAAAGAGAGTGAGATGCCAGCTCCTTTCATTCAGTCAGTAGCTTCAAACATTTCTGGTATATGAAAAACATGTTTTTCAATGGCAAAAATCAATGAATATTGTAAATGGACAAACAGTAATATCTCCACATTGCACGGTGCAATTCTGAAATTTTTAGCTTTTTCCTGTTAATCCTAGCATGATAAAGAAGATTCAAAGAGAGTGAGATGCCAGCTCCTTTCATTCAGTCAGTAGCTTCAAACATTTCTGGTATATGAAAAACATGTTTTTCAATGGCAAAAATCAATGAATATTGTAAATGCACAAACAGTAATATCTCCACATTGCAAGGAGCAATTCTGAAATTTTTTGCTTTTTCCTGCTAATCCTAGCATGATAAAGAAGATTCAAAGAGAGTGAGATGCCAGCTCCTTTCATTCAGTCAGTAGCTTCAAACATTTCTGGTATATGAAAAACATGTTTTTCAATGGCAAAAATCAATGAATATTGTAAATGCACAAACAGTAATATCTCCACATTGCACGGTGCAATTCTGAAATTTTTAGCTTTTTCCTGTTAATCCTAGCATGATAAAGAAGATTCAAAGAGAGTGAGATGCCAGCTCCTTTCATTCAGTCAGTAGCTTCAAACATTTCTGGTATATGAAAAACATGTTTTTCAATGGCAAAAATCAATGAATATTGTAAATGCACAAACAGTAATATCTCCACATTGCAAGGTGCAATTCTGAAATTTTTTGCTTTTTCCTGTTAATCCTAGCATGATAAAGAAGATTCAAAGAGAGTGAGATGCCAGCTCCTTTCATTCAGTCAGTAGCTTCAAACATTTCTGGTATATGAAAAACATGTTTTTCAATGGCAAAAATCAATGAATATTGTAAATGCACAAACAGTAATATCTCCACATTGCAAGGTGCAATTCTGAAATTTTTTGCTTTTTCCTGCTAATCCTAGCATGATAAAGAAGATTCAAAGAGAGTGAGATGCCAGCTCCTTTCATTCAGTCAGTAGCTTCAAACATTTCTGGTATATGAAAAACATGTTTTTCAATGGCAAAAATCAATGAATATTGTAAATGCACAAACAGTAATATCTCCACATTGCACGGTGCAATTCTGAAATTTTTAGCTTTTTCCTGTTAATCCTAGCATGATAAAGAAGATTCAAAGAGAGTGAGATGCCAGCTCCTTTCATTCAGTCAGTAGCTTCAAACATTTCTGGTATATGAAAAACATGTTTTTCAATGGCAAAAATCAATGAATATTGTAAATGCACAAACAGTAATATCTCCACATTGCAAGGTGCAATTCTGAAATTTTTTGCTTTTTCCTGCTAATCCTAGCATGATAAAGAAGATTCAAAGAGAGTGAGATGCCAGCTCCTTTCATTCAGTCAGTAGCTTCAAACATTTCTGGTATATGAAAAACATGTTTTTCAATGGCAAAAATCAATGAATATTGTAAATGCACAAACAGTAATATCTCCACATTGCACGGTGCAATTCTGAAATTTTTAGCTTTTTCCTGTTAATCCTAGCATGATAAAGAAGATTCAAAGAGAGTGAGATGCCAGCTCCTTTCATTCAGTCATTAGCTTCAAACATTTCTGGTATATGAAAAACATGTTTTTCAATGGCAAAAATCAATGAATATTGTAAATGCACAAACAGTAATATCTCCACATTGCACGGTGCAATTCTGAAATTTTTAGCTTTTTCCTGTTAATCCTAGCATGATAAAGAAGATTCAAAGAGAGTGAGATGCCAGCTCCTTTCATTCAGTCATTAGCTTCAAACATTTCTGGTATATGAAAAACATGTTTTTCAATGGCAAAAATCAATGAATATTGTAAATGCACAAACAGTAATATCTCCACATTGCACGGTGCAATTCTGAAATTTTTAGCTTTTTCCTGTTAATCCTAGCATGATACAGAAGATTCAAAGAGAGTGAGATGCCAGCTCCTTTCATTCAGTCAGTAGCTTCAAACATTTCTGGTATATGAAAAACATGTTTTTCAATGGCAAAAATCAATGAATATTGTAAATGCACAAACAGTAGTATCTCCACATTGCAAGGTGCAATTCTGAAATTTTTTGCTTTTTCCTGTTAATCCTAGCATGATAAAGAAGATTCAAAGAGAGTGAGATGCCAGCTCCTTTCATTCAGTCAGTAGCTTCAAACATTTCTGGTATATGAAAAACATGTTTTTCAATGGCAAAAATCAATGAATATTGTAAATGCACAAACAGTAATATCTCCACATTGCAAGGTGCAATTCTGAAATTTTTTGCTTTTTCCTGCTAATCCTAGCATGATAAAGAAGATTCAAAGAGAGTGAGATGCCAGCTCCTTTCATTCAGTCAGTAGCTTCAAACATTTCTGGTATATGAAAAACATGTTTTTCAATGGCAAAAATCAATGAATATTGTAAATGCACAAACAGTAATATCTCCACATTGCAAGGTGCAATTCTGAAATTTTTTGCTTTTTCCTGCTAATCCTAGCATGATAAAGAAGATTCAAAGAGAGTGAGATGCCAGCTCCTTTCATTCAGTCAGTAGCTTCAAACATTTCTGGTATATGAAAAACATGTTTTTCAATGGCAAAAATCAATGAATATTGTAAATGCACAAACAGTAATATCTCCACATTGCACGGTGCAATTCTGAAATTTTTAGCTTTTTCCTGTTAATCCTAGCATGATAAAGAAGATTCAAAGAGAGTGAGATGCCAGCTCCTTTCATTCAGTCAGTAGCTTCAAACATTTCTGGTATATGAAAAACATGTTTTTCAATGGCAAAAATCAATGAATATTGTAAATGCACAAACAGTAATATCTCCACATTGCAAGGTGCAATTCTGAAATTTTTTGCTTTTTCCTGTTAATCCTAGCATGATAAAGAAGATTCAAAGAGAGTGAGATGCCAGCTCCTTTCATTCAGTCAGTAGCTTCAAACATTTCTGGTATATGAAAAACATGTTTTTCAATGGCAAAAATCAATGAATATTGTAAATGCACAAACAGTAATATCTCCACATTGCAAGGTGCAATTCTGAAATTTTTTGCTTTTTCCTGCTAATCCTAGCATGATAAAGAAGATTCAAAGAGAGTGATATGCCAGCTCCTTTCATTCAGTCAGTAGCTTCAAACATTTCTGGTATATGAAAAACATGTTTTTCAATGGCAAAAATCAATGAATATTGTAAATGCACAAACAGTAATATCTCCACATTGCACGGTGCAATTCTGAAATTTTTAGCTTTTTCCTGTTAATCCTAGCATGATAAAGAAGATTCAAAGAGAGTGAGATGCCAGCTCCTTTCATTCAGTCAGTAGCTTCAAACATTTCTGGTATATGAAAAACATGTTTTTCAATGACAAAAATCAATGAATATTGTAAATGCACAAACAGTAATATCTCCACATTGCAAGGTGCAATTCTGAAATTTTTTGCTTTTTCCTGCTAATCCTAGCATGATAAAGAAGATTCAAAGAGAGTGAGATGCCAGCTCCTTTCATTCAGTCAGTAGCTTCAAACATTTCTGGTATATGAAAAACATGTTTTTCAATGGCAAAAATCAATGAATATTGTAAATGCACAAACAGTAATATCTCCACATTGCACGGTGCAATTCTGAAATTTTTAGCTTTTTCCTGTTAATCCTAGCATGATAAAGAAGATTCAAAGAGAGTGAGATGCCAGCTCCTTTCATTCAGTCATTAGCTTCAAACATTTCTGGTATATGAAAAACATGTTTTTCAATGGCAAAAATCAATGAATATTGTAAATGCACAAACAGTAATATCTCCACATTGCACGGTGCAATTCTGAAATTTTTAGCTTTTTCCTGTTAATCCTAGCATGATAAAGAAGATTCAAAGAGAGTGAGATGCCAGCTCCTTTCATTCAGTCAGTAGCTTCAAACATTTCTGGTATATGAAAAACATGTTTTTCAATGGCAAAAATCAATGAATATTGTAAATGCACAAACAGTAATATCTCCACATTGCAAGGTGCAATTCTGAAAATTTTTGCTTTTTCCTGTTAATCCTAGCATGATAAAGAAGATTCAAAGAGAGTGAGATGCCAGCTCCTTTCATTCAGTCAGTAGCTTCAAACATTTCTGGTATATGAAAAACATGTTTTTCAATGGCAAAAATCAATGAATATTGTAAATGCACAAACAGTAATATCTCCACATTGCAAGGTGCAATTCTGAAATTTTTTGCTTTTTCCTGCTAATCCTAGCATGATAAAGAAGATTCAAAGAGAGTGAGATGCCAGCTCCTTTCATTCAGTCAGTAGCTTCAAACATTTCTGGTATATGAAAAACATGTTTTTCAATGGCAAAAATCAATGAATATTGTAAATGCACAAACAGTAATATCTCCACATTGCACGGTGCAATTCTGAAATTTTTAGCTTTTTCCTGTTAATCCTAGCATGATAAAGAAGATTCAAAGAGAGTGAGATGCCAGCTCCTTTCATTCAGTCAGTAGCTTCAAACATTTCTGGTATATGAAAAACATGTTTTTCAATGGCAAAAATCAATGAATATTGTAAATGCACAAACAGTAATATCTCCACATTGCAAGGTGCAATTCTGAAATTTTTTGCTTTTTCCTGCTAATCCTAGCATGATAAAGAAGATTCAAAGAGAGTGAGATGCCAGCTCCTTTCATTCAGTCAGTAGCTTCAAACATTTCTGGTATATGAAAAACATGTTTTTCAATGGCAAAAATCAATGAATATTGTAAATGCACAAACAGTAATATCTCCACATTGCACGGTGCAATTCTGAAATTTTTAGCTTTTTCCTGTTAATCCTAGCATGATAAAGAAGATTCAAAGAGAGTGAGATGCCAGCTCCTTTCATTCAGTCAGTAGCTTCAAACATTTCTGGTATATGAAAAACATGTTTTTCAATGGCAAAAATCAATGAATATTGTAAATGCACAAACAGTAATATCTCCACATTGCAAGGTGCAATTCTGAAATTTTTTGCTTTTTCCTGTTAATCCTAGCATGATAAAGAAGATTCAAAGAGAGTGAGATGCCAGCTCCTTTCATTCAGTCAGTAGCTTCAAACATTTCTGGTATATGAAAAACATGTTTTTCAATGGCAAAAATCAATGAATATTGTAAATGCACAAACAGTAATATCTCCACATTGCAAGGTGCAATTCTGAAATTTTTTGCTTTTTCCTGCTAATCCTAGCATGATAAAGAAGATTCAAAGAGAGTGAGATGCCAGCTCCTTTCATTCAGTCAGTAGCTTCAAACATTTCTGGTATATGAAAAACATGTTTTTCAATGGCAAAAATCAATGAATATTGTAAATGCACAAACAGTAATATCTCCACATTGCACGGTGCAATTCTGAAATTTTTAGCTTTTTCCTGTTAATCCTAGCATGATAAAGAAGATTCAAAGAGAGTGAGATGCCAGCTCCTTTCATTCAGTCAGTAGCTTCAAACATTTCTGGTATATGAAAAACATGTTTTTCAATGGCAAAAATCAATGAATATTGTAAATGCACAAACAGTAATATCTCCACATTGCAAGGTGCAATTCTGAAATTTTTTGCTTTTTCCTGCTAATCCTAGCATGATAAAGAAGATTCAAAGAGAGTGAGATGCCAGCTCCTTTCATTCAGTCAGTAGCTTCAAACATTTCTGGTATATGAAAAACATGTTTTTCAATGGCAAAAATCAATGAATATTGTAAATGCACAAACAGTAATATCTCCACATTGCACGGTGCAATTCTGAAATTTTTAGCTTTTTCCTGTTAATCCTAGCATGATAAAGAAGATTCAAAGAGAGTGAGATGCCAGCTCCTTTCATTCAGTCAGTAGCTTCAAACATTTCTGGTATATGAAAAACATGTTTTTCAATGGCAAAAATCAATGAATATTGTAAATGCACAAACAGTAATATCTCCACATTGCAAGGTGCAATTCTGAAATTTTTTGCTTTTTCCTGCTAATCCTAGCATGATAAAGAAGATTCAAAGAGAGTGAGATGCCAGCTCCTTTCATTCAGTCAGTAGCTTCAAACATTTCTGGTATATGAAAAACATGTTTTTCAATGGCAAAAATCAATGAATATTGTAAATGCACAAACAGTAATATCTCCACATTGCACGGTGCAATTCTGAAATTTTTAGCTTTTTCCTGTTAATCCTAGCATGATAAAGAAGATTCAAAGAGAGTGAGATGCCAGCTCCTTTCATTCAGTCAGTAGCTTCAAACATTTCTGGTATATGAAAAACATGTTTTTCAATGGCAAAAATCAATGAATATTGTAAATGCACAAACAGTAATATCTCCACATTGCACGGTGCAATTCTGAAATTTTTAGCTTTTTCCTGTTAATCCTAGCATGATAAAGAAGATTCAAAGAGAGTGAGATGCCAGCTCCTTTCATTCAGTCATTAGCTTCAAACATTTCTGGTATATGAAAAACATGTTTTTCAATGGCAAAAATCAATGAATATTGTAAATGCACAAACAGTAATATCTCCACATTGCACGGTGCAATTCTGAAATTTTTAGCTTTTTCCTGTTAATCCTAGCATGATAAAGAAGATTCAAAGAGAGTGAGATGCCAGCTCCTTTCATTCAGTCATTAGCTTCAAACATTTCTGGTATATGAAAAACATGTTTTTCAATGGCAAAAATCAATGAATATTGTAAATGCACAAACAGTAATATCTCCACATTGCACGGTGCAATTCTGAAATTTTTAGCTTTTTCCTGTTAATCCTAGCATGATACAGAAGATTCAAAGAGAGTGAGATGCCAGCTCCTTTCATTCAGTCAGTAGCTTCAAACATTTCTGGTATATGAAAAACATGTTTTTCAATGGCAAAAATCAATGAATATTGTAAATGCACAAACAGTAATATCTCCACATTGCAAGGTGCAATTCTGAAATTTTTTGCTTTTTCCTGCTAATCCTAGCATGATAAAGAAGATTCAAAGAGAGTGAGATGCCGGCTCCTTTCATTCAGTCAGTAGCTTCAAACATTTCTGGTATATGAAAAACATGTTTTTCAATGGCAAAAATCAATGAATATTGTAAATGCACAAACAGTAATATCTCCACATTGCACGGTGCAATTCTGAAATTTTTAGCTTTTTCCTGTTAATCCTAGCATGATAAAGAAGATTCAAAGAGAGTGAGATGCCAGCTCCTTTCATTCAGTCAGTAGCTTCAAACATTTCTGGTATATGAAAAACATGTTTTTCAATGGCAAAAATCAATGAATCTTGTAAATGCACAAACAGTAATATCTCCACATTGCAAGGTGCAATTCTGAAATTTTTTGCTTTTTCCTGTTAATCCTAGCATGATAAAGAAGATTCAAAGAGAGTGAGATGCCAGCTCCTTTCATTCAGTCAGTAGCTTCAAACATTTCTGGTATATGAAAAACATGTTTTTCAATGGCAAAAATCAATGAATATTGTAAATGCACAAACAGTAATATCTCCACATTGCAAGGTGCAATTCTGAAATTTTTTGCTTTTTCCTGCTAATCCTAGCATGATAAAGAAGATTCAAAGAGAGTGAGATGCCAGCTCCTTTCATTCAGTCAGTAGCTTCAAACATTTCTGGTATATGAAAAACATGTTTTTCAATGGCAAAAATCAATGAATATTGTAAATGCACAAACAGTAATATCTCCACATTGCACGGTGCAATTCTGAAATTTTTAGCTTTTTCCTGTTAATCCTAGCATGATAAAGAAGATTCAAAGAGAGTGAGATGCCAGCTCCTTTCATTCAGTCATTAGCTTCAAACATTTCTGGTATATGAAAAACATGTTTTTCAATGGCAAAAATCAATGAATATTGTAAATGCACAAACAGTAATATCTCCACATTGCACGGTGCAATTCTGAAATTTTTAGCTTTTTCCTGTTAATCCTAGCATGATAAAGAAGATTCAAAGAGAGTGAGATGCCAGCTCCTTTCATTCAGTCATTAGCTTCAAACATTTCTGGTATATGAAAAACATGTTTTTCAATGGCAAAAATCAATGAATATTGTAAATGCACAAACAGTAATATCTCCACATTGCACGGTGCAATTCTGAAATTTTTAGCTTTTTCCTGTTAATCCTAGCATGATACAGAAGATTCAAAGAGAGTGAGATGCCAGCTCCTTTCATTCAGTCAGTAGCTTCAAACATTTCTGGTATATGAAAAACATGTTTTTCAATGGCAAAAATCAATGAATATTGTAAATGCACAAACAGTAATATCTCCACATTGCAAGGTGCAATTCTGAAATTTTTTGCTTTTTCCTGTTAATCCTAGCATGATAAAGAAGATTCAAAGAGAGTGAGATGCCAGCTCCTTTCATTCAGTCAGTAGCTTCAAACATTTCTGGTATATGAAAAACATGTTTTTCAATGGCAAAAATCAATGAATATTGTAAATGCACAAACAGTAATATCTCCACATTGCAAGGTGCAATTCTGAAATTTTTTGCTTTTTCCTGCTAATCCTAGCATGATAAAGAAGATTCAAAGAGAGTGAGATGCCAGCTCCTTTCATTCAGTCAGTAGCTTCAAACATTTCTGGTATATGAAAAACATGTTTTTCAATGGCAAAAATCAATGAATATTGTAAATGCACAAACAGTAATATCTCCACATTGCAAGGTGCAATTCTGAAATTTTTTGCTTTTTCCTGCTAATCCTAGCATGATAAAGAAGATTCAAAGAGAGTGAGATGCCAGCTCCTTTCATTCAGTCAGTAGCTTCAAACATTTCTGGTATATGAAAAACATGTTTTTCAATGGCAAAAATCAATGAATATTGTAAATGCACAAACAGTAATATCTCCACATTGCACGGTGCAATTCTGAAATTTTTAGCTTTTTCCTGTTAATCCTAGCATGATAAAGAAGATTCAAAGAGAGTGAGATGCCAGCTCCTTTCATTCAGTCAGTAGCTTCAAACATTTCTGGTATATGAAAAACATGTTTTTCAATGGCAAAAATCAATGAATATTGTAAATGCACAAACAGTAATATCTCCACATTGCAAGGTGCAATTCTGAAATTTTTTGCTTTTTCCTGCTAATCCTAGCATGATAAAGAAGATTCAAAGAGAGTGAGATGCCAGCTCCTTTCATTCAGTCAGTAGCTTCAAACATTTCTGGTATATGAAAAACATGTTTTTCAATGGCAAAAATCAATGAATATTGTAAATGCACAAACAGTAATATCTCCACATTGCACGGTGCAATTCTGAAATTTTTAGCTTTTTCCTGTTAATCCTAGCATGATAAAGAAGATTCAAAGAGAGTGAGATGCCAGCTCCTTTCATTCAGTCAGTAGCTTCAAACATTTCTGGTATATGAAAAACATGTTTTTCAATGGCAAAAATCAATGAATATTGTAAATGCACAAACAGTAATATCTCCACATTGCAAGGTGCAATTCTGAAATTTTTTGCTTTTTCCTGTTAATCCTAGCATGATAAAGAAGATTCAAAGAGAGTGAGATGCCAGCTCCTTTCATTCAGTCAGTAGCTTCAAACATTTCTGGTATATGAAAAACATGTTTTTCAATGGCAAAAATCAATGAATATTGTAAATGCACAAACAGTAATATCTCCACATTGCAAGGTGCAATTCTGAAATTTTTTGCTTTTTCCTGCTAATCCTAGCATGATAAAGAAGATTCAAAGAGAGTGATATGCCAGCTCCTTTCATTGTCAGTAGCTTCAAACATTTCTGGTATATGAAAAACATGTTTTTCAATGGCAAAAATCAATGAATATTGTAAATGCACAAACAGTAATATCTCCACATTGCACGGTGCAATTCTGAAATTTTTAGCTTTTTCCTGTTAATCCTAGCATGATAAAGAAGATTCAAAGAGAGTGAGATGCCAGCTCCTTTCATTCAGTCAGTAGCTTCAAACATTTCTGGTATATGAAAAACATGTTTTTCAATGGCAAAAATCAATGAATATTGTAAATGCACAAACAGTAATATCTCCACATTGCAAGGTGCAATTCTGAAATTTTTTGCTTTTTCCTGCTAATCCTAGCATGATAAAGAAGATTCAAAGAGAGTGAGATGCCAGCTCCTTTCATTCAGTCAGTAGCTTCAAACATTTCTGGTATATGAAAAACATGTTTTTCAATGGCAAAAATCAATGAATATTGTAAATGCACAAACAGTAATATCTCCACATTGCACGGTGCAATTCTGAAATTTTTAGCTTTTTCCTGTTAATCCTAGCATGATAAAGAAGATTCAAAGAGAGTGAGATGCCAGCTCCTTTCATTCAGTCATTAGCTTCAAACATTTCTGGTATATGAAAAACATGTTTTTCAATGGCAAAAATCAATGAATATTGTAAATGCACAAACAGTAATATCTCCACATTGCACGGTGCAATTCTGAAATTTTTAGCTTTTTCCTGTTAATCCTAGCATGATAAAGAAGATTCAAAGAGAGTGAGATGCCAGCTCCTTTCATTCAGTCAGTAGCTTCAAACATTTCTGGTATATGAAAAACATGTTTTTCAATGGCAAAAATCAATGAATATTGTAAATGCACAAACAGTAATATCTCCACATTGCAAGGTGCAATTCTGAAATTTTTTGCTTTTTCCTGTTAATCCTAGCATGATAAAGAAGATTCAAAGAGAGTGAGATGCCAGCTCCTTTCATTCAGTCAGTAGCTTCAAACATTTCTGGTATATGAAAAACATGTTTTTCAATGGCAAAAATCAATGAATATTGTAAATGCACAAACAGTAATATCTCCACATTGCAAGGTGCAATTCTGAAATTTTTTGCTTTTTCCTGCTAATCCTAGCATGATAAAGAAGATTCAAAGAGAGTGAGATGCCAGCTCCTTTCATTCAGTCAGTAGCTTCAAACATTTCTGGTATATGAAAAACATGTTTTTCAATGGCAAAAATCAATGAATATTGTAAATGCACAAACAGTAATATCTCCACATTGCACGGTGCAATTCTGAAATTTTTAGCTTTTTCCTGTTAATCCTAGCATGATAAAGAAGATTCAAAGAGAGTGAGATGCCAGCTCCTTTCATTCAGTCAGTAGCTTCAAACATTTCTGGTATATGAAAAACATGTTTTTCAATGGCAAAAATCAATGAATATTGTAAATGCACAAACAGTAATATCTCCACATTGCAAGGTGCAATTCTGAAATTTTTTGCTTTTTCCTGCTAATCCTAGCATGATAAAGAAGATTCAAAGAGAGTGAGATGCCAGCTCCTTTCATTCAGTCAGTAGCTTCAAACATTTCTGGTATATGAAAAACATGTTTTTCAATGGCAAAAATCAATGAATATTGTAAATGCACAAACAGTAATATCTCCACATTGCACGGTGCAATTCTGAAATTTTTAGCTTTTTCCTGTTAATCCTAGCATGATAAAGAAGATTCAAAGAGAGTGAGATGCCAGCTCCTTTCATTCAGTCAGTAGCTTCAAACATTTCTGGTATATGAAAAACATGTTTTTCAATGGCAAAAATCAATGAATATTGTAAATGCACAAACCGTAATATCTCCACATTGCACGGTGCAATTCTGAAATTTTTAGCTTTTTCCTGTTAATCCTAGCATGATAAAGAAGATTCAAAGAGAGTGAGATGCCAGCTCCTTTCATTCAGTCAGTAGCTTCAAACATTTCTGGTATATGAAAAACATGTTTTTCAATGGCAAAAATCAATGAATATTGTAAATGCACAAACAGTAATATCTCCACATTGCAAGGTGCAATTCTGAAATTTTTTGCTTTTTCCTGCTAATCCTAGCATGATAAAGAAGATTCAAAGAGAGTGAGATGCCAGCTCCTTTCATTCAGTCAGTAGCTTCAAACATTTCTGGTATATGAAAAACATGTTTTTCAATGGCAAAAATCAATGAATATTGTAAATGCACAAACAGTAATATCTCCACATTGCACAGTGCAATTCTGAAATTTTTAGCTTTTTCCTGTTAATCCTAGCATGATAAAGAAGATTCAAAGAGAGTGAGATGCCAGCTCCTTTCATTCAGTCAGTAGCTTCAAACATTTCTGGTATATGAAAAACATGTTTTTCAATGGCAAAAATCAATGAATATTGTAAATGCACAAACAGTAATATCTCCACATTGCAAGGTGCAATTCTGAAATTTTTTGCTTTTTCCTGCTAATCCTAGCATGATAAAGAAGATTCAAAGAGAGTGAGATGCCAGCTCCTTTCATTCAGTCAGTAGCTTCAAACATTTCTGGTATATGAAAAACATGTTTTTCAATGGCAAAAATCAATGAATATTGTAAATGCACAAACAGTAATATCTCCACATTGCACGGTGCAATTCTGAAATTTTTAGCTTTTTCCTGTTAATCCTAGCATGATAAAGAAGATTCAAAGAGAGTGAGATGCCAGCTCCTTTCATTCAGTCAGTAGCTTCAAACATTTCTGGTATATGAAAAACATGTTTTTCAATGGCAAAAATCAATGAATATTGTAAATGCACAAACAGTAATATCTCCACATTGCAAGGTGCAATTCTGAAATTTTTTGCTTTTTCCTGTTAATCCTAGCATGATAAAGAAGATTCAAAGAGAGTGAGATGCCAGCTCCTTTCATTCAGTCAGTAGCTTCAAACATTTCTGGTATATGAAAAACATGTTTTTCAATGGCAAAAATCAATGAATATTGTAAATGCACAAACAGTAATATCTCCACATTGCAAGGTGCAATTCTGAAATTTTTTGCTTTTTCCTGCTAATCCTAGCATGATAAAGAAGATTCAAAGAGAGTGAGATGCCAGCTCCTTTCATTCAGTCAGTAGCTTCAAACATTTCTGGTATATGAAAAACATGTTTTTCAATGGCAAAAATCAATGAATATTGTAAATGCACAAACAGTAATATCTCCACATTGCACGGTGCAATTCTGAAATTTTTAGCTTTTTCCTGTTAATCCTAGCATGATAAAGAAGATTCAAAGAGAGTGAGATGCCAGCTCCTTTCATTCAGTCAGTAGCTTCAAACATTTCTGGTATATGAAAAACATGTTTTTCAATGGCAAAAATCAATGAATATTGTAAATGCACAAACAGTAATATCTCCACATTGCAAGGTGCAATTCTGAAATTTTTTGCTTTTTCCTGCTAATCCTAGCATGATAAAGAAGATTCAAAGAGAGTGAGATGCCAGCTCCTTTCATTCAGTCAGTAGCTTCAAACATTTCTGGTATATGAAAAACATGTTTTTCAATGGCAAAAATCAATGAATATTGTAAATGCACAAACAGTCATATCTCAACATTGCACGGTGCAATTCTGAAATTTTTAGCTTTTTCCTGTTAATCCTAGCATGATAAAGAAGATTCAAAGAGAGTGAGATGCCAGCTCCTTTCATTCAGTCATTAGCTTCAAACATTTCTGGTATATGAAAAACATGTTTTTCAATGGCAAAAATCAATGAATATTGTAAATGCACAAACAGTAATATCTCCACATTGCACGGTGCAATTCTGAAATTTTTAGCTTTTTCCTGTTAATCCTAGCATGATAAAGAAGATTCAAAGAGAGTGAGATGCCAGCTCCTTTCATTCAGTCAGTAGCTTCAAACATTTCTGGTATATGAAAAACATGTTTTTCAATGGCAAAAATCAATGAATATTGTAAATGCACAAACAGTAATATCTCCACATTGCAAGGTGCAATTCTGAAATTTTTTGCTTTTTCCTGCTAATCCTAGCATGATAAAGAAGATTCCAAGAGAGTGAGATGCCAGCTCCTTTCATTCAGTCAGTAGCTTCAAACATTTCTGGTATATGAAAAACATGTTTTTCAATGGCAAAAATCAATGAATATTGTAAATGCACAAACAGTAATATCTCCACATTGCACGGTGCAATTCTGAAATTTTTAGCTTTTTCCTGTTAATCCTAGCATGATAAAGAAGATTCAAAGAGAGTGAGATGCCAGCTCCTTTCATTCAGTCAGTAGCTTCAAACATTTCTGGTATATGAAAAACATGTTTTTCAATGGCAAAAATCAATGAATATTGTAAATGCACAAACAGTAATATCTCCACATTGCAAGGTGCAATTCTGAAATTTTTTGCTTTTTCCTGTTAATCCTAGCATGATAAAGAAGATTCAAAGAGAGTGAGATGCCAGCTCCTTTCATTCAGTCAGTAGCTTCAAACATTTCTGGTATATGAAAAACATGTTTTTCAATGGCAAAAATCAATGAATATTGTAAATGCACAAACAGTAATATCTCCACATTGCAAGGTGCAATTCTGAAATTTTTTGCTTTTTCCTGCTAATCCTAGCATGATAAAGAAGATTCAAAGAGAGTGATATGCCAGCTCCTTTCATTCAGTCAGTAGCTTCAAACATTTCTGGTATATGAAAAAGATGTTTTTCAATGGCAAAAATCAATGAATATTGTAAATGCACAAACAGTAATATCTCCACATTGCACGGTGCAATTCTGAAATTTTTAGCTTTTTCCTGTTAATCCTAGCATGATAAAGAAGATTCAAAGAGAGTGAGATGCCAGCTCCTTTCATTCAGTCAGTAGCTTCAAACATTTCTGGTATATGAAAAACATGTTTTTCAATGGCAAAAATCAATGAATATTGTAAATGCACAAACAGTAATATCTCCACATTGCAAGGTGCAATTCTGAAATTTTTTGCTTTTTCCTGCTAATCCTAGCATGATAAAGAAGATTCAAAGAGAGTGAGATGCCAGCTCCTTTCATTCAGTCAGTAGCTTCAAACATTTCTGGTATATGAAAAACATGTTTTTCAATGGCAAAAATCAATGAATATTGTAAATGCACAAACAGTAATATCTCCACATTGCACGGTGCAATTCTGAAATTTTTAGCTTTTTCCTGTTAATCCTAGCATGATAAAGAAGATTCAAAGAGAGTGAGATGCCAGCTCCTTTCATTCAGTCATTAGCTTCAAACATTTCTGGTATATGAAAAACATGTTTTTCAATGGCAAAAATCAATGAATATTGTAAATGCACAAACAGTAATATCTCCACATTGCACGGTGCAATTCTGAAATTTTTAGCTTTTTCCTGTTAATCCTAGCATGATAAAGAAGATTCAAAGAGAGTGAGATGCCAGCTCCTTTCATTCAGTCAGTAGCTTCAAACATTTCTGGTATATGAAAAACATGTTTTTCAATGGCAAAAATCAATGAATATTGTAAATGCACAAACAGTAATATCTCCACATTGCAAGGTGCAATTCTGAAATTTTTTGCTTTTTCCTGTTAATCCTAGCATGATAAAGAAGATTCAAAGAGAGTGAGATGCCAGCTCCTTTCATTCAGTCAGTAGCTTCAAACATTTCTGGTATATGAAAAACATGTTTTTCAATGGCAAAAATCAATGAATATTGTAAATGCACAAACAGTAATATCTCCACATTGCAAGGTGCAATTCTGAAATTTTTTGCTTTTTCCTGCTAATCCTAGCATGATAAAGAAGATTCAAAGAGAGTGAGATGCCAGCTCCTTTCATTCAGTCAGTAGCTTCAAACATTTCTGGTATATGAAAAACATGTTTTTCAATGGCAAAAATCAATGAATATTGTAAATGCACAAACAGTAATATCTCCACATTGCACGGTGCAATTCTGAAATTTTTAGCTTTTTCCTGTTAATCCTAGCATGATAAAGAAGATTCAAAGAGAGTGAGATGCCAGCTCCTTTCATTCAGTCAGTAGCTTCAAACATTTCTGGTATATGAAAAACATGTTTTTCAATGGCAAAAATCAATGAATATTGTAAATGCACAAACAGTAATATCTCCACATTGCAAGGTGCAATTCTGAAATTTTTTGCTTTTTCCTGCTAATCCTAGCATGATAAAGAAGATTCAAAGAGAGTGAGATGCCAGCTCCTTTCATTCAGTCAGTAGCTTCAAACATTTCTGGTATATGAAAAACATGTTTTTCAATGGCAAAAATCAATGAATATTGTAAATGCACAAACAGTAATATCTCCACATTGCACGGTGCAATTCTGAAATTTTTAGCTTTTTCCTGTTAATCCTAGCATGATAAAGAAGATTCAAAGAGAGTGAGATGCCAGCTCCTTTCATTCAGTCAGTAGCTTCAAACATTTCTGGTATATGAAAAACATGTTTTTCAATGGCAAAAATCAATGAATATTGTAAATGCACAAACAGTAATATCTCCACATTGCAAGGTGCAATTCTGAAATTTTTTGCTTTTTCCTGTTAATCCTAGCATGATAAAGAAGATTCAAAGAGAGTGAGATGCCAGCTCCTTTCATTCAGTCAGTAGCTTCAAACATTTCTGGTATATGAAAAACATGTTTTTCAATGGCAAAAATCAATGAATATTGTAAATGCACAAACAGTAATATCTCCACATTGCACGGTGCAATTCTGAAATTTTTAGCTTTTTCCTGTTAATCCTAGCATGATAAAGAAGATTCAAAGAGAGTGAGATGCCAGCTCCTTTCATTCAGTCAGTAGCTTCAAACATTTCTGGTATATGAAAAACATGTTTTTCAATGGCAAAAATCAATGAATATTGTAAATGCACAAACAGTAATATCTCCACATTGCAAGGTGCAATTCTGAAATTTTTTGCTTTTTCCTGCTAATCCTAGCATGATAAAGAAGATTCAAAGAGAGTGAGATGCCAGCTCCTTTCATTCAGTCAGTAGCTTCAAACATTTCTGGTATATGAAAAACATGTTTTTCAATGGCAAAAATCAATGAATATTGTAAATGCACAAACAGTAATATCTCCACATTGCAAGGTGCAATTCTGAAATTTTTTGCTTTTTCCTGCTAATCCTAGCATGATAAAGAAGATTCAAAGAGAGTGAGATGCCAGCTCCTTTCATTCAGTCAGTAGCTTCAAACATTTCTGGTATATGAAAAACATGTTTTTCAATGGCAAAAATCAATGAATATTGTAAATGCACAAACAGTAATATCTCCACATTGCAAGGTGCAATTCTGAAATTTTTTGCTTTTTCCTGCTAATCCTAGCATGATAAAGAAGATTCAAAGAGAGTGAGATGCCAGCTCCTTTCATTCAGTCAGTAGCTTCAAACATTTCTGGTATATGAAAAACATGTTTTTCAATGGCAAAAATCAATGAATATTGTAAATGCACAAACAGTAATATCTCCACATTGCACGGTGCAATTCTGAAATTTTTAGCTTTTTCCTGTTAATCCTAGCATGATAAAGAAGATTCAAAGAGAGTGAGATGCCAGCTCCTTTCATTCAGTCAGTAGCTTCAAACATTTCTGGTATATGAAAAACATGTTTTTCAATGGCAAAAATCAATGAATATTGTAAATGCACAAACAGTAATATCTCCACATTGCAAGGTGCAATTCTGAAATTTTTTGCTTTTTCCTGTTAATCCTAGCATGATAAAGAAGATTCAAAGAGAGTGAGATGCCAGCTCCTTTCATTCAGTCAGTAGCTTCAAACATTTCTGGTATATGAAAAACATGTTTTTCAATGGCAAAAATCAATGAATATTGTAAATGCACAAACAGTAATATCTCCACATTGCAAGGTGCAATTCTGAAATTTTTTGCTTTTTCCTGCTAATCCTAGCATGATAAAGAAGATTCAAAGAGAGTGAGATGCCAGCTCCTTTCATTCAGTCAGTAGCTTCAAACATTTCTGGTATATGAAAAACATGTTTTTCAATGGCAAAAATCAATGAATATTGTAAATGCACAAACAGTAATATCTCCACATTGCAAGGTGCAATTCTGAAATTTTTTGCTTTTTCCTGCTAATCCTAGCATGATAAAGAAGATTCAAAGAGAGTGAGATGCCAGCTCCTTTCATTCAGTCAGTAGCTTCAAACATTTCTGGTATATGAAAAACATGTTTTTCAATGGCAAAAATCAATGAATATTGTAAATGCACAAACAGTAATATCTCCACATTGCACGGTGCAATTCTGAAATTTTTAGCTTTTTCCTGTTAATCCTAGCATGATAAAGAAGATTCAAAGAGAGTGAGATGCCAGCTCCTTTCATTCAGTCAGTAGCTTCAAACATTTCTGGTATATGAAAAACATGTTTTTCAATGGCAAAAATCAATGAATATTGTAAATGCACAAACAGTAATATCTCCACATTGCAAGGTGCAATTCTGAAATTTTTTGCTTTTTCCTGTTAATCCTAGCATGATAAAGAAGATTCAAAGAGAGTGAGATGCCAGCTCCTTTCATTCAGTCAGTAGCTTCAAACATTTCTGGTATATGAAAAACATGTTTTTCAATGGCAAAAATCAATGAATATTGTAAATGCACAAACAGTAATATCTCCACATTGCAAGGTGCAATTCTGAAATTTTTTGCTTTTTCCTGCTAATCCTAGCATGATAAAGAAGATTCAAAGAGAGTGATATGCCAGCTCCTTTCATTCAGTCAGTAGCTTCAAACATTTCTGGTATATGAAAAACATGTTTTTCAATGGCAAAAATCAATGAATATTGTAAATGCACAAACAGTAATATCTCCACATTGCACGGTGCAATTCTGAAATTTTTAGCTTTTTCCTGTTAATCCTAGCATGATAAAGAAGATTCAAAGAGAGTGAGATGCCAGCTCCTTTCATTCAGTCAGTAGCTTCAAACATTTCTGGTATATGAAAAACATGTTTTTCAATGGCAAAAATCAATGAATATTGTAAATGCACAAACAGTAATATCTCCACATTGCAAGGTGCAATTCTGAAATTTTTTGCTTTTTCCTGCTAATCCTAGCATGATAAAGAAGATTCAAAGAGAGTGAGATGCCAGCTCCTTTCATTCAGTCAGTAGCTTCAAACATTTCTGGTATATGAAAAACATGTTTTTCAATGGCAAAAATCAATGAATATTGTAAATGCACAAACAGTAATATCTCCACATTGCACGGTGCAATTCTGAAATTTTTAGCTTTTTCCTGTTAATCCTAGCATGATAAAGAAGATTCAAAGAGAGTGAGATGCCAGCTCCTTTCATTCAGTCATTAGCTTCAAACATTTCTGGTATATGAAAAACATGTTTTTCAATGGCAAAAATCAATGAATATTGTAAATGCACAAACAGTAATATCTCCACATTGCACGGTGCAATTCTGAAATTTTTAGCTTTTTCCTGTTAATCCTAGCATGATAAAGAAGATTCAAAGAGAGTGAGATGCCAGCTCCTTTCATTCAGTCAGTAGCTTCAAACATTTCTGGTATATGAAAAACATGTTTTTCAATGGCAAAAATCAATGAATATTGTAAATGCACAAACAGTAATATCTCCACATTGCAAGGTGCAATTCTGAAATTTTTTGCTTTTTCCTGCTAATCCTAGCATGATAAAGAAGATTCAAAGAGAGTGAGATGCCAGCTCCTTTCATTCAGTCAGTAGCTTCAAACATTTCTGGTATATGAAAAACATGTTTTTCAATGGCAAAAATCAATGAATATTGTAAATGCACAAACAGTAATATCTCCACATTGCACGGTGCAATTCTGAAATTTTTAGCTTTTTCCTGTTAATCCTAGCATGATAAAGAAGATTCA
The DNA here is from genome assembly GCF_046119375.1 of Phyllobates terribilis. Taxonomy (NCBI): domain Eukaryota; kingdom Metazoa; phylum Chordata; class Amphibia; order Anura; family Dendrobatidae; genus Phyllobates; species Phyllobates terribilis. The sequence continues at coordinate 31,665 of NW_027368188.1, forward strand.
AAGAGAGTGAGATGCCAGCTCCTTTCATTCAGTCAGTAGCTTCAAACATTTCTGGTATATGAAAAACATGTTTTTCAATGGCAAAAATCAATGAATATTGTAAATGCACAAACAGTAATATCTCCACATTGCAAGGTGCAATTCTGAAATTTTTTGCTTTTTCCTGTTAATCCTAGCATGATAAAGAAGATTCAAAGAGAGTGAGATGCCAGCTCCTTTCATTCAGTCAGTAGCTTCAAACATTTCTGGTATATGAAAAACATGTTTTTCAATGGCAAAAATCAATGAATATTGTAAATGCACAAACAGTAATATCTCCACATTGCAAGGTGCAATTCTGAAATTTTTTGCTTTTTCCTGCTAATCCTAGCATGATAAAGAAGATTCAAAGAGAGTGATATGCCAGCTCCTTTCATTCAGTCAGTAGCTTCAAACATTTCTGGTATATGAAAAACATGTTTTTCAATGGCAAAAATCAATGAATATTGTAAATGCACAAACAGTAATATCTCCACATTGCACGGTGCAATTCTGAAATTTTTAGCTTTTTCCTGTTAATCCTAGCATGATAAAGAAGATTCAAAGAGAGTGAGATGCCAGCTCCTTTCATTCAGTCAGTAGCTTCAAACATTTCTGGTATATGAAAAACATGTTTTTCAATGGCAAAAATCAATGAATATTGTAAATGCACAAACAGTAATATCTCCACATTGCAAGGTGCAATTCTGAAATTTTTTGCTTTTTCCTGCTAATCCTAGCATGATAAAGAAGATTCAAAGAGAGTGAGATGCCAGCTCCTTTCATTCAGTCAGTAGCTTCAAACATTTCTGGTATATGAAAAACATGTTTTTCAATGGCAAAAATCAATGAATATTGTAAATGCACAAACAGTAATATCTCCACATTGCAAGGTGCAATTCTGAAATTTTTTGCTTTTTCCTGCTAATCCTAGCATGATAAAGAAGATTCAAAGAGAGTGAGATGCCAGCTCCTTTCATTCAGTCAGTAGCTTCAAACATTTCTGGTATATGAAAAACATGTTTTTCAATGGCAAAAATCAATGAATATTGTAAATGCACAAACAGTAATATCTCCACATTGCAAGGTGCAATTCTGAAATTTTTTGCTTTTTCCTGCTAATCCTAGCATGATAAAGAAGATTCAAAGAGAGTGAGATGCCAGCTCCTTTCATTCAGTCAGTAGCTTCAAACATTTCTGGTATATGAAAAACATGTTTTTCAATGGCAAAAATCAATGAATATTGTAAATGCACAAACAGTAATATCTCCACATTGCACGGTGCAATTCTGAAATTTTTAGCTTTTTCCTGTTAATCCTAGCATGATAAAGAAGATTCAAAGAGAGTGAGATGCCAGCTCCTTTCATTCAGTCAGTAGCTTCAAACATTTCTGGTATATGAAAAACATGTTTTTCAATGGCAAAAATCAATGAATATTGTAAATGCACAAACAGTAATATCTCCACATTGCAAGGTGCAATTCTGAAATTTTTTGCTTTTTCCTGTTAATCCTAGCATGATAAAGAAGATTCAAAGAGAGTGAGATGCCAGCTCCTTTCATTCAGTCAGTAGCTTCAAACATTTCTGGTATATGAAAAACATGTTTTTCAATGGCAAAAATCAATGAATATTGTAAATGCACAAACAGTAATATCTCCACATTGCAAGGTGCAATTCTGAAATTTTTTGCTTTTTCCTGCTAATCCTAGCATGATAAAGAAGATTCAAAGAGAGTGATATGCCAGCTCCTTTCATTCAGTCAGTAGCTTCAAACATTTCTGGTATATGAAAAACATGTTTTTCAATGGCAAAAATCAATGAATATTGTAAATGCACAAACAGTAATATCTCCACATTGCACGGTGCAATTCTGAAATTTTTAGCTTTTTCCTGTTAATCCTAGCATGATAAAGAAGATTCAAAGAGAGTGAGATGCCAGCTCCTTTCATTCAGTCAGTAGCTTCAAACATTTCTGGTATATGAAAAACATGTTTTTCAATGGCAAAAATCAATGAATATTGTAAATGCACAAACAGTAATATCTCCACATTGCAAGGTGCAATTCTGAAATTTTTTGCTTTTTCCTGCTAATCCTAGCATGATAAAGAAGATTCAAAGAGAGTGAGATGCCAGCTCCTTTCATTCAGTCATTAGCTTCAAACATTTCTGGTATATGAAAAACATGTTTTTCAATGGCAAAAATCAATGAATATTGTAAATGCACAAACAGTAATATCTCCACATTGCACGGTGCAATTCTGAAATTTTTAGCTTTTTCCTGTTAATCCTAGCATGATAAAGAAGATTCAAAGAGAGTGAGATGCCAGCTCCTTTCATTCAGTCAGTAGCTTCAAACATTTCTGGTATATGAAAAACATGTTTTTCAATGGCAAAAATCAATGAATATTGTAAATGCACAAACAGTAATATCTCCACATTGCAAGGTGCAATTCTGAAATTTTTTGCTTTTTCCTGTTAATCCTAGCATGATAAAGAAGATTCAAAGAGAGTGAGATGCCAGCTCCTTTCATTCAGTCAGTAGCTTCAAACATTTCTGGTATATGAAAAACATGTTTTTCAATGGCAAAAATCAATGAATATTGTAAATGCACAAACAGTAATATCTCCACATTGCAAGGTGCAATTCTGAAATTTTTTGCTTTTTCCTGCTAATCCTAGCATGATAAAGAAGATTCAAAGAGAGTGAGATGCCAGCTCCTTTCATTCAGTCAGTAGCTTCAAACATTTCTGGTATATGAAAAACATGTTTTTCAATGGCAAAAATCAATGAATATTGTAAATGCACAAACAGTAATATCTCCACATTGCATGGTGCAATTCTGAAATTTTTAGCTTTTTCCTGTTAATCCTAGCATGATAAAGAAGATTCAAAGAGAGTGAGATGCCAGCTATTTTCATTCAGTCATTAGCTTCAAACATTTCTGGTATATGAAAAACATGTTTTTCAATGGCAAAAATCAATGAATATTGTAAATGCACAAACAGTAATATCTCCACATTGCACGGTGCAATTCTGAAATTTTTAGCTTTTTCCTGTTAATCCTAGCATGATAAAGAAGATTCAAAGAGAGTGAGATGCCAGCTCCTTTCATTCAGTCAGTAGCTTCAAACATTTCTGGTATATGAAAAACATGTTTTTCAATGGCAAAAATCAATGAATATTGTAAATGCACAAACAGTAATATCTCCACATTGCAAGGTGCAATTCTGAAATTTTTTGCTTTTTCCTGTTAATCCTAGCATGATAAAGAAGATTCAAAGAGAGTGAGATGCCAGCTCCTTTCATTCAGTCAGTAGCTTCAAACATTTCTGGTATATGAAAAACATGTTTTTCAATGGCAAAAATCAATGAATATTGTAAATGCACAAACAGTAATATCTCCACATTGCAAGGTGCAATTCTGAAATTTTTTGCTTTTTCCTGCTAATCCTAGCATGATAAAGAAGATTCAAAGAGAGTGAGATGCCAGCTCCTTTCATTCAGTCAGTAGCTTCAAACATTTCTGGTATATGAAAAACATGTTTTTCAATGGCAAAAATCAATGAATATTGTAAATGCACAAACAGTAATATCTCCACATTGCACGGTGCAATTCTGAAATTTTTAGCTTTTTCCTGTTAATCCTAGCATGATAAAGAAGATTCAAAGAGAGTGAGATGCCAGCTACTTTCATTCAGTCAGTAGCTTCAAACATTTCTGGTATATGAAAAACATGTTTTTCAATGGCAAAAATCAATGAATATTGTAAATGCACAAACAGTAATATCTCCACATTGCAAGGTGCAATTCTGAAATTTTTTGCTTTTTCCTGCTAATCCTAGCATGATAAAGAAGATTCAAAGAGAGTGAGATGCCAGCTCCTTTCATTCAGTCAGTAGCTTCAAACATTTCTGGTATATGAAAAACATGTTTTTCAATGGCAAAAATCAATGAATATTGTAAATGCACAAACAGTAATATCTCCACATTGCACGGTGCAATTCTGAAATTTTTAGCTTTTTCCTGTTAATCCTAGCATGATAAAGAAGATTCAAAGAGAGTGAGATGCCAGCTCCTTTCATTCAGTCAGTAGCTTCAAACATTTCTGGTATATGAAAAACATGTTTTTCAATGGCAAAAATCAATGAATATTGTAAATGCACAAACAGTAATATCTCCACATTGCAAGGTGCAATTCTGAAATTTTTTGCTTTTTCCTGTTAATCCTAGCATGATAAAGAAGATTCAAAGAGAGTGAGATGCCAGCTCCTTTCATTCAGTCAGTAGCTTCAAACATTTCTGGTATATGAAAAACATGTTTTTCAATGGCAAAAATCAATGAATATTGTAAATGCACAAACAGTAATATCTCCACATTGCAAGGTGCAATTCTGAAATTTTTTGCTTTTTCCTGCTAATCCTAGCATGATAAAGAAGATTCAAAGAGAGTGATATGCCAGCTCCTTTCATTCAGTCAGTAGCTTCAAACATTTCTGGTATATGAAAAACATGTTTTTCAATGGCAAAAATCAATGAATATTGTAAATGCACAAACAGTAATATCTCCACATTGCACGGTGCAATTCTGAAATTTTTAGCTTTTTCCTGTTAATCCTAGCATGATAAAGAAGATTCAAAGAGAGTGAGATGCCAGCTCCTTTCATTGTCAGTAGCTTCAAACATTTCTGGTATATGAAAAACATGTTTTTCAATGGCAAAAATCAATGAATATTGTAAATGCACAAACAGTAATATCTCCACATTGCAAGGTGCAATTCTGAAATTTTTTGCTTTTTCCTGCTAATCCTAGCATGATAAAGAAGATTCAAAGAGAGTGAGATGCCAGCTCCTTTCATTCAGTCAGTAGCTTCAAACATTTCTGGTATATGAAAAACATGTTTTTCAATGGCAAAAATCAATGAATATTGTAAATGCACAAACAGTAATATCTCCACATTGCAAGGTGCAATTCTGAAATTTTTTGCTTTTTCCTGCTAATCCTAGCATGATAAAGAAGATTCAAAGAGAGTGAGATGCCAGCTCCTTTCATTCAGTCAGTAGCTTCAAACATTTCTGGTATATGAAAAACATGTTTTTCAATGGCAAAAATCAATGAATATTGTAAATGCACAAACAGTAATATCTCCACATTGCACGGTGCAATTCTGAAATTTTTAGCTTTTTCCTGTTAATCCTAGCATGATAAAGAAGATTCAAAGAGAGTGAGATGCCAGCTCCTTTCATTCAGTCAGTAGCTTCAAACATTTCTGGTATATGAAAAACATGTTTTTCAATGGCAAAAATCAATGAATATTGTAAATGCACAAACAGAAATATCTCCACATTGCAAGGTGCAATTCTGAAATTTTTTGCTTTTTCCTGCTAATCCTAGCATGATAAAGAAGATTCAAAGAGAGTGAGATGCCAGCTCCTTTCATTCACTCAGAAGCTTCAAACATTTCTGGTATATGAAAAACATGTTTTTCAATGGCAAAAATCAATGAATATTGTAAATGCACAAACAGTAATATCTCCACATTGCACGGTGCAATTCTGAAATTTTTAGCTTTTTCCTGTTAATCCTAGCATGATAAAGAAGATTCAAAGAGAGTGAGATGCCAGCTCCTTTCATTCAGTCAGTAGCTTCAAACATTTCTGGTATATGAAAAACATGTTTTTCAATGGCAAAAATCAATGAATATTGTAAATGCACAAACAGTAATATCTCCACATTGCAAGGTGCAATTCTGAAATTTTTTGCTTTTTCCTGTTAATCCTAGCATGATAAAGAAGATTCAAAGAGAGTGAGATGCCAGCTCCTTTCATTCAGTCAGTAGCTTCAAACATTTCTGGTATATGAAAAACATGTTTTTCAATGGCAAAAATCAATGAATATTGTAAATGCACAAACAGTAATATCTCCACATTGCAAGGTGCAATTCTGAAATTTTTTGCTTTTTCCTGCTAATCCTGGCATGATAAAGAAGATTCAAAGAGAGTGAGATGCCAGCTCCTTTCATTCAGTCAGTAGCTTCAAACATTTCTGGTATATGAAAAACATGTTTTTCAATGGCAAAAATCAATGAATATTGTAAATGCACAAACAGTAATATCTCCACATTGCACGGTGCAATTCTGAAATTTTTAGCTTTTTCCTGTTAATCCTAGCATGATAAAGAAGATTCAAAGAGAGTGAGATGCCAGCTCCTTTCATTCAGTCAGTAGCTTCAAACATTTCTGGTATATGAAAAACATGTTTTTCAATGGCAAAAATCAATGAATATTGTAAATGCACAAACAGTAATATCTCCACATTGCAAGGTGCAATTCTGAAATTTTTTGCTTTTTCCTGCTAATCCTAGCATGATAAAGAAGATTCAAAGAGAGTGAGATGCCAGCTCCTTTCATTCAGTCAGTAGCTTCAAACATTTCTGGTATATGAAAAACATGTTTTTCAATGGCAAACATCAATGAATATTGTAAATGCACAAACAGTAATATCTCCACATTGCAAGGTGCAATTCTGAAATTTTTTGCTTTTTCCTGCTAATCCTAGCATGATAAAGAAGATTCAAAGAGAGTGAGATGCCAGCTCCTTTCATTCAGTCAGTAGCTTCAAACATTTCTGGTATATGAAAAACATGTTTTTCAATGGCAAAAATCAATGAATATTGTAAATGCACAAACAGTAATATCTCCACATTGCACGGTGCAATTCTGAAATTTTTAGCTTTTTCCTGTTAATCCTAGCATGATAAAGAAGATTCAAAGAGAGTGAGATGCCAGCTCCTTTCATTCAGTCAGTAGCTTCAAACATTTCTGGTATATGAAAAACATGTTTTTCAATGGCAAAAATCAATGAATATTGTAAATGCACAAACAGTAATATCTCCACATTGCAAGGTGCAATTCTGAAATTTTTTGCTTTTTCCTGTTAATCCTAGCATGATAAAGAAGATTCAAAGAGAGTGAGATGCCAGCTCCTTTCATTCAGTCAGTAGCTTCAAACATTTCTGGTATATGAAAAACATGTTTTTCAATGGCAAAAATCAATGAATATTGTAAATGCACAAACAGTAATATCTCCACATTGCAAGGTGCAATTCTGAAATTTTTTGCTTTTTCCTGCTAATCCTAGCATGATAAAGAAGATTCAAAGAGAGTGATATGCCAGCTCCTTTCATTCAGTCAGTAGCTTCAAACATTTCTGGTATATGAAAAACATGTTTTTCAATGGCAAAAATCAATGAATATTGTAAATGCACAAACAGTAATATCTCCACATTGCACGGTGCAATTCTGAAATTTTTAGCTTTTTCCTGTTAATCCTAGCATGATAAAGAAGATTCAAAGAGAGTGAGATGCCAGCTCCTTTCATTCAGTCAGTAGCTTCAAACATTTCTGGTATATGAAAAACATGTTTTTCAATGGCAAAAATCAATGAATATTGTAAATGCACAAACAGTAATATCTCCACATTGCAAGGTGCAATTCTGAAATTTTTTGCTTTTTCCTGCTAATCCTAGCATGATAAAGAAGATTCAAAGAGAGTGAGATGCCAGCTCCTTTCATTCAGTCAGTAGCTTCAAACATTTCTGGTATATGAAAAACATGTTTTTCAATGGCAAAAATCAATGAATATTGTAAATGCACAAACAGTAATATCTCCACATTGCACGGTGCAATTCTGAAATTTTTAGCTTTTTCCTGTTAATCCTAGCATGATAAAGAAGATTCAAAGAGAGTGAGATGCCAGCTCCTTTCATTCAGTCATTAGCTTCAAACATTTCTGGTATATGAAAAACATGTTTTTCAATGGCAAAAATCAATGAATATTGTAAATGCACAAACAGTAATATCTCCACATTGCACGGTGCAATTCTGAAATTTTTAGCTTTTTCCTGTTAATCCTAGCATGATAAAGAAGATTCAAAGAGAGTGAGATGCCAGCTCCTTTCATTCAGTCAGTAGCTTCAAACATTTCTGGTATATGAAAAACATGTTTTTCAATGGCAAAAATCAATGAATATTGTAAATGCACAAACAGTAATATCTCCACATTGCAAGGTGCAATTCTGAAATTTTTTGCTTTTTCCTGTTAATCCTAGCATGATAAAGAAGATTCAAAGAGAGTGAGATGCCAGCTCCTTTCATTCAGTCAGTAGCTTCAAACATTTCTGGTATATGAAAAACATGTTTTTCAATGGCAAAAATCAATGAATATTGTAAATGCACAAACAGTAATATCTCCACATTGCAAGGTGCAATTCTGAAATTTTTTGCTTTTTCCTGCTAATCCTAGCATGATAAAGAAGATTCAAAGAGAGTGAGATGCCAGCTCCTTTCATTCAGTCAGTAGCTTCAAACATTTCTGGTATATGAAAAACATGTTTTTCAATGGCAAAAATCAATGAATATTGTAAATGCACAAACAGTAATATCTCCACATTGCACGGTGCAATTCTGAAATTTTTAGCTTTTTCCTGTTAATCCTAGCATGATAAAGAAGATTCAAAGAGAGTGAGATGCCAGCTCCTTTCATTCAGTCAGCAGCTTCAAACATTTCTGGTATATGAAAAACATGTTTTTCAATGGCAAAAATCAATGAATATTGTAAATGCACAAACAGTAATATCTCCACATTGCAAGGTGCAATTCTGAAATTTTTTGCTTTTTCCTGCTAATCCTAGCATGATAAAGAAGATTCAAAGAGAGTGAGATGCCAGCTCCTTTCATTCAGTCAGTAGCTTCAAACATTTCTGGTATATGAAAAACATGTTTTTCAATGGCAAAAATCAATGAATATTGTAAATGCACAAACAGTAATATCTCCACATTGCACGGTGCAATTCTGAAATTTTTAGCTTTTTCCTGTTAATCCTAGCATGATAAAGAAGATTCAAAGAGAGTGAGATGCCAGCTCCTTTCATTCAGTCAGTAGCTTCAAACATTTCTGGTATATGAAAAACATGTTTTTCAATGGCAAAAATCAATGAATATTGTAAATGCACAAACAGTAATATCTCCACATTGCATGGTGCAATTCTGAAATTTTTTGCTTTTTCCTGCTAATCCTAGCATGATAAAGAAGATTCAAAGAGAGTGAGATGCCAGCTCCTTTCATTCAGTCAGTAGCTTCAAACATTTCTGGTATATGAAAAACATGTTTTTCAATGGCAAAAATCAATGAATATTGTAAATGCACAAACAGTAATATCTCCACATTGCACGGTGCAATTCTGAAATTTTTAGCTTTTTCCTGTTAATCCTAGCATGATAAAGAAGATTCAAAGAGAGTGAGATGCCAGCTCCTTTCATTCAGTCAGTAGCTTCAAACATTTCTGGTATATGAAAAACATGTTTTTCAATGGCAAAAATCAATGAATATTGTAAATGCACAAACAGTAATATCTCCACATTGCAAGGTGCAATTCTGAAATTTTTTGCTTTTTCCTGCTAATCCTAGCATGATAAAGAAGATTCAAAGAGAGTGAGATGCCAGCTCCTTTCATTCAGTCAGTAGCTTCAAACATTTCTGGTATATGAAAAACATGTTTTTCAATGGCAAAAATCAATGAATATTGTAAATGCACAAACAGTAATATCTCCACATTGCAAGGTGCAATTCTGAAATTTTTTGCTTTTTCCTGTTAATCCTAGCATGATAAAGAAGATTCAAAGAGAGTGAGATGCCAGCTCCTTTCATTCAGTCAGTAGCTTCAAACATTTCTGGTATATGAAAAACATGTTTTTCAATGGCAAAAATCAATGAATATTGTAAATGCACAAACAGTAATATCTCCACATTGCAAGGTGCAATTCTGAAATTTTTTGCTTTTTCCTGCTAATCCCTAGCATGATAAAGAAGATTCAAAGAGAGTGATATGCCAGCTCCTTTCATTCAGTCAGTAGCTTCAAACATTTCTGGTATATGAAAAACATGTTTTTCAATGGCAAAAATCAATGAATATTGTAAATGCACAAACAGTAATATCTCCACATTGCACGGTGCAATTCTGAAATTTTTAGCTTTTTCCTGTTAATCCTAGCATGATAAAGAAGATTCAAAGAGAGTGAGATGCCAGCTCCTTTCATTCAGTCAGTAGCTTCAAACATTTCTGGTATATGAAAAACATGTTTTTCAATGGCAAAAATCAATGAATATTGTAAATGCACAAACAGTAATATCTCCACATTGCAAGGTGCAATTCTGAAATTTTTTGCTTTTTCCTGCTAATCCTAGCATGATAAAGAAGATTCAAAGAGAGTGAGATGCCAGCTCCTTTCATTCAGTCAGTAGCTTCAAACATTTCTGGTATATGAAAAACATGTTTTTCAATGGCAAAAATCAATGAATATTGTAAATGCACAAACAGTAATATCTCCACATTGCACGGTGCAATTCTGAAATTTTTAGCTTTTTCCTGTTAATCCTAGCATGATAAAGAAGATTCAAAGAGAGTGAGATGCCAGCTCCTTTCATTCAGTCATTAGCTTCAAACATTTCTGGTATATGAAAAACATGTTTTTCAATGGCAAAAATCAATGAATATTGTAAATGCACAAACAGTAATATCTCCACATTGCACGGTGCAATTCTGAAATTTTTAGCTTTTTCCTGTTAATCCTAGCATGATAAAGAAGATTCAAAGAGAGTGAGATGCCAGCTCCTTTCATTCAGTCAGTAGCTTCAAACATTTCTGGTATATGAAAAACATGTTTTTCAATGGCAAAAATCAATGAATATTGTAAATGCACAAACAGTAATATCTCCACATTGCAAGGTGCAATTCTGAAATTTTTTGCTTTTTCCTGTTAATCCTAGCATGATAAAGAAGATTCAAAGAGAGTGAGATGCCAGCTCCTTTCATTCAGTCAGTAGCTTCAAACATTTCTGGTATATGAAAAACATGTTTTTCAATGGCAAAAATCAATGAATATTGTAAATGCACAAACAGTAATATCTCCACATTGCAAGGTGCAATTCTGAAATTTTTTGCTTTTTCCTGCTAATCCTAGCATGATAAAGAAGATTCAAAGAGAGTGAGATGCCAGCTCCTTTCATTCAGTCAGTAGCTTCAAACATTTCTGGTATATGAAAAACATGTTTTTCAATGGCAAAAATCAATGAATATTGTAAATGCACAAACAGTAATATCTCCACATTGCACGGTGCAATTCTGAAATTTTTAGCTTTTTCCTGTTAATCCTAGCATGATAAAGAAGATTCAAAGAGAGTGAGATGCCAGCTCCTTTCATTCAGTCAGTAGCTTCAAACATTTCTGGTATATGAAAAACATGTTTTTCAATGGCAAAAATCAATGAATATTGTAAATGCACAAACAGTAATATCTCCACATTGCAAGGTGCAATTCTGAAATTTTTGCTTTTCCTGCTAATCCTAGCATGATAAAGAAGATTCAAAGAGAGTGAGATGCCAGCTCCTTTCATTCAGTCAGTAGCTTCAAACATTTCTGGTATATGAAAAACATGTTTTTCAATGGCAAAAATCAATGAATATTGTAAATGCACAAACAGTAATATCTCCACATTGCACGGTGCAATTCTGAAATTTTTAGCTTTTTCCTGTTAATCCTAGCATGATAAAGAAGATTCAAAGAGAGTGAGATGCCAGCTCCTTTCATTCAGTCAGTAGCTTCAAACATTTCTGGTATATGAAAAACATGTTTTTCAATGGCAAAAATCAATGAATATTGTAAATGCACAAACAGTAATATCTCCACATTGCAAGGTGCAATTCTGAAATTTTTTGCTTTTTCCTGTTAATCCTAGCATGATAAAGAAGATTCAAAGAGAGTGAGATGCCAGCTCCTTTCATTCAGTCAGTAGCTTCAAACATTTCTGGTATATGAAAAACATGTTTTTCAATGGCAAAAATCAATGAATATTGTAAATGCACAAACAGTAATATCTCCACATTGCAAGGTGCAATTCTGAAATTTTTTGCTTTTTCCTGCTAATCCTAGCATGATAAAGAAGATTCAAAGAGAGTGAGATGCCAGCTCCTTTCATTCAGTCAGTAGCTTCAAACATTTCTGGTATATGAAAAACATGTTTTTCAATGGCAAAAATCAATGAATATTGTAAATGCACAAACAGTAATATCTCCACATTGCAAGGTGCAATTCTGAAATTTTTTGCTTTTTCCTGTTAATCCTAGCATGATAAAGAAGATTCAAAGAGAGTGAGATGCCAGCTCCTTTCATTCAGTCAGTAGCTTCAAACATTTCTGGTATATGAAAAACATGTTTTTCAATGGCAAAAATCAATGAATATTGTAAATGCACAAACAGTAATATCTCCACATTGCAAGGTGCAATTCTGAAATTTTTTGCTTTTTCCTGCTAATCCTAGCATGATAAAGAAGATTCAAAGAGAGTGATATGCCAGCTCCTTTCATTCAGTCAGTAGCTTCAAACATTTCTGGTATATGAAAAACATGTTTTTCAATGGCAAAAATCAATGAATATTGTAAATGCACAAACAGTAATATCTCCACATTGCACGGTGCAATTCTGAAATTTTTAGCTTTTTCCTGTTAATCCTAGCATGATAAAGAAGATTCAAAGAGAGTGAGATGCCAGCTCCTTTCATTCAGTCAGTAGCTTCAAACATTTCTGGTATATGAAAAACATGTTTTTCAATGGCAAAAATCAATGAATATTGTAAATGCACAAACAGTAATATCTCCACATTGCAAGGTGCAATTCTGAAATTTTTTGCTTTTTCCTGCTAATCCTAGCATGATAAAGAAGATTCAAAGAGAGTGAGATGCCAGCTCCTTTCATTCAGTCAGTAGCTTCAAACATTTCTGGTATATGAAAAACATGTTTTTCAATGGCAAAAATCAATGAATATTGTAAATGCACAAACAGTAATATCTCCACATTGCACGGTGCAATTCTGAAATTTTTAGCTTTTTCCTGTTAATCCTAGCATGATAAAGAAGATTCAAAGAGAGTGAGATGCCAGCTCCTTTCATTCAGTCATTAGCTTCAAACATTTCTGGTATATGAAAAACATGTTTTTCAATGGCAAAAATCAATGAATATTGTAAATGCACAAACAGTAATATCTCCACATTGCACGGTGCAATTCTGAAATTTTTAGCTTTTTCCTGTTAATCCTAGCATGATAAAGAAGATTCAAAGAGAGTGAGATGCCAGCTCCTTTCATTCAGTCAGTAGCTTCAAACATTTCTGGTATATGAAAAACATGTTTTTCATGGCAAAAATCAATGAATATTGTAAATGCACAAACAGTAATATCTCCACATTGCAAGGTGCAATTCTGAAATTTTTTGCTTTTTCCTGTTAATCCTAGCATGATAAAGAAGATTCAAAGAGAGTGAGATGCCAGCTCCTTTCATTCAGTCAGTAGCTTCAAACATTTCTGGTATATGAAAAACATGTTTTTCAATGGCAAAAATCAATGAATATTGTAAATGCACAAACAGTAATATCTCCACATTGCAAGGTGCAATTCTGAAATTTTTTGCTTTTTCCTGCTAATCCTAGCATGATAAAGAAGATTCAAAGAGAGTGAGATGCCAGCTCCTTTCATTCAGTCAGTAGCTTCAAACATTTCTGGTATATGAAAAACATGTTTTTCAATGGCAAAATCAATGAATATTGTAAATGCACAAACAGTAATATCTCCACATTGCACGGTGCAATTCTGAAATTTTTAGCTTTTTCCTGTTAATCCTAGCATGATAAAGAAGATTCAAAGAGAGTGAGATGCCAGCTCCTTTCATTCAGTCAGTAGCTTCAAACATTTCTGGTATATGAAAAACATGTTTTTCAATGGCAAAATCAATGAATATTGTAAATGCACAAACAGTAATATCTCCACATTGCAAGGTGCAATTCTGAAATTTTTTGCTTTTTCCTGCTAATCCTAGCATGATAAAGAAGATTCAAAGAGAGTGAGATGCCAGCTCCTTTCATTCAGTCAGTAGCTTCAAACATTTCTGGTATATGAAAAACATGTTTTCAATGGCAAAAATCAATGAATATTGTAAATGCACAAACAGTAATATCTCCACATTGCACGGTGCAATTCTGAAATTTTTAGCTTTTTCCTGTTAATCCTAGCATGATAAAGAAGATTCAAAGAGAGTGAGATGCCAGCTCCTTTCATTCAGTCAGTAGCTTCAAACATTTCTGGTATATGAAAACATGTTTTTCAATGGCAAAAATCAATGAATATTGTAAATGCACAAACAGTAATATCTCCACATTGCAAGGTGCAATTCTGAAATTTTTTGCTTTTTCCTGTTAATCCTAGCATGATAAAGAAGATTCAAAGAGAGTGAGATGCCAGCTCCTTTCATTCAGTCAGTAGCTTCAAACATTTCTGGTATATGAAAAACATGTTTTTCAATGGCAAAAATCAATGAATATTGTAAATGCACAAACAGTAATATCTCCACATTGCAAGGTGCAATTCTGAAATTTTTTGCTTTTCCTGCTAATCCTAGCATGATAAAGAAGATTCAAAGAGAGTGAGATGCCAGCTCCTTTCATTCAGTCAGTAGCTTCAAACATTTCTGGTATATGAAAAACATGTTTTTCAATGGCAAAAAATCAATGAATATTGTAAATGCACAAACAGTAATATCTCCACATTGCACGGTGCAATTCTGAAATTTTTAGCTTTTTCCTGTTAATCCTAGCATGATAAAGAAGATTCAAAGAGAGTGAGATGCCAGCTCCTTTCATTCAGTCAGTAGCTTCAAACATTTCTGGTATATGAAAAACATGTTTTTCAATGGCAAAAATCAATGAATATTGTAAATGCACAAACAGTAATATCTCCACATTGCAAGGTGCAATTCTGAAATTTTTTGCTTTTTCCTGCTAATCCTAGCATGATAAAGAAGATTCAAAGTGAGTGAGATGCCAGCTCCTTTCATTCAGTCAGTAGCTTCAAACATTTCTGGTATATGAAAAACATGTTTTTCAATGGCAAAAATCAATGAATATTGTAAATGCACAAACAGTAATATCTCCACATTGCACGGTGCAATTCTGAAATTTTTAGCTTTTTCCTGTTAATCCTAGCATGATAAAGAAGATTCAAAGAGAGTGAGATGCCAGCTCCTTTCATTCAGTCAATAGCTTCAAACATTTCTGGTATATGAAAAACATGTTTTTCAATGGCAAAAATCAATGAATATTGTAAATGCACAAACAGTAATATCTCCACATTGCACGGTGCAATTCTGAAATTTTTAGCTTTTTCCTGTTAATCCTAGCATGATAAAGAAGATTCAAAGAGAGTGAGATGCCAGCTCCTTTCATTCAGTCATTAGCTTCAAACATTTCTGGTATATGAAAAACATGTTTTTCAATGGCAAAAATCAATGAATATTGTAAATGCACAAACAGTAATATCTCCACATTGCACGGTGCAATTCTGAAATTTTTAGCTTTTTCCTGTTAATCCTAGCATGATAAAGAAGATTCAAAGAGAGTGAGATGCCAGCTCCTTTCATTCAGTCAGTAGCTTCAAACATTTCTGGTATATGAAAAACATGTTTTTCAATGGCAAAAATCAATGAATATTGTAAATGCACAAACAGTAATATCTCCACATTGCAAGGTGCAATTCTGAAATTTTTTGCTTTTTCCTGTTAATCCTAGCATGATAAAGAAGATTCAAAGAGAGTGAGATGCCAGCTCCTTTCATTCAGTCAGTAGCTTCAAACATTTCTGGTATATGAAAAACATGTTTTTCAATGGCAAAAATCAATGAATATTGTAAATGCACAAACAGTAATATCTCCACATTGCAAGGTGCAATTCTGAAATTTTTTGCTTTTTCCTGCTAATCCTAGCATGATAAAGAAGATTCAAAGAGAGTGAGATGCCAGCTCCTTTCATTCAGTCAGTAGCTTCAAACATTTCTGGTATATGAAAAACATGTTTTTCAATGGCAAAAATCAATGAATATTGTAAATGCACAAACAGTAATATCTCCACATTGCACGGTGCAATTCTGAAATTTTTAGCTTTTTCCTGTTAATCCTAGCATGATAAAGAAGATTCAAAGAGAGTGAGATGCCAGCTCCTTTCATTCAGTCAGTAGCTTCAAACATTTCTGGTATATGAAAAACATGTTTTTCAATGGCAAAAATCAATGAATATTGTAAATGCACAAACAGTAATATCTCCACATTGCAAGGTGCAATTCTGAAATTTTTTGCTTTTTCCTGCTAATCCTAGCATGATAAAGAAGATTCAAAGAGAGTGAGATGCCAGCTCCTTTCATTCAGTCAGTAGCTTCAAACATTTCTGGTATATGAAAAACATGTTTTTCAATGGCAAAAATCAATGAATATTGTAAATGCACAAACAGTAATATCTCCACATTGCAAGGTGCAATTCTGAAATTTTTTGCTTTTTCCTGCTAATCCTAGCATGATAAAGAAGATTCAAAGAGAGTGAGATGCCAGCTCCTTTCATTCAGTCAGTAGCTTCAAACATTTCTGGTATATGAAAAACGTTTTTCAATGGCAAAAATCAATGAATATTGTAAATGCACAAACAGTAATATCTCCACATTGCAAGGTGCAATTCTGAAATTTTTTGCTTTTTCCTGCTAATCCTAGCATGATAAAGAAGATTCAAAGAGAGTGAGATGCCAGCTCCTTTCATTCAGTCAGTAGCTTCAAACATTTCTGGTATATGAAAAACATGTTTTTCAATGGCAAAAATCAATGAATATTGTAAATGCACAAACAGTAATATCTCCACATTGCAAGGTGCAATTCTGAAATTTTTTGCTTTTTCCTGCTAATCCTAGCATGATAAAGAAGATTCAAAGAGAGTGAGATGCCAGCTCCTTTCATTCAGTCAGTAGCTTCAAACATTTCTGGTATATGAAAAACATGTTTTTCAATGGCAAAAATCAATGAATATTGTAAATGCACAAACAGTAATATCTCCACATTGCACGGTGCAATTCTGAAATTTTTAGCTTTTTCCTGTTAATCCTAGCATGATAAAGAAGATTCAAAGAGAGTGAGATGCCAGCTCCTTTCATTCAGTCAGTAGCTTCAAACATTTCTGGTATATGAAAAACATGTTTTTCAATGGCAAAAATCAATGAATATTGTAAATGCACAAACAGTAATATCTCCACATTGCAAGGTGCAATTCTGAAATTTTTTGCTTTTTCCTGTTAATCCTAGCATGATAAAGAAGATTCAAAGAGAGTGACATGCCAGCTCCTTTCATTCAGTCAGTAGCTTCAAACATTTCTGGTATATGAAAAACATGTTTTCAATGGCAAAAATCAATGAATATTGTAAATGCACAAACAGTAATATCTCCACATTGCAAGGTGCAATTCTGAAATTTTTTGCTTTTTCCTGCTAATCCTAGCATGATAAAGAAGATTCAAAGAGAGTGATATGCCAGCTCCTTTCATTCAGTCAGTAGCTTCAAACATTTCTGGTATATGAAAAACATGTTTTTCAATGGCAAAAATCAATGAATATTGTAAATGCACAAACAGTAATATCTCCACATTGCACGGTGCAATTCTGAAATTTTTAGCTTTTTCCTGTTAATCCTAGCATGATAAAGAAGATTCAAAGAGAGTGAGATGCCAGCTCCTTTCATTCAGTCAGTAGCTTCAAACATTTCTGGTATATGAAAAACATGTTTTTCAATGGCAAAAATCAATGAATATTGTAAATGCACAAACAGTAATATCTCCACATTGCAAGGTGCAATTCTGAAATTTTTTGCTTTTTCCTGCTAATCCTAGCATGATAAAGAAGATTCAAAGAGAGTGAGATGCCAGCTCCTTTCATTCAGTCAGTAGCTTCAAACATTTCTGGTATATGAAAAACATGTTTTTCAATGGCAAAAATCAATGAATATTGTAAATGCACAAACAGTAATATCTCCACATTGCACGGTGCAATTCTGAAATTTTTAGCTTTTTCCTGTTAATCCTAGCATGATAAAGAAGATTCAAAGAGAGTGAGATGCCAGCTCCTTTCATTCAGTCAGTAGCTTCAAACATTTCTGGTATAT
The DNA here is from genome assembly GCF_046119375.1 of Phyllobates terribilis. Taxonomy (NCBI): domain Eukaryota; kingdom Metazoa; phylum Chordata; class Amphibia; order Anura; family Dendrobatidae; genus Phyllobates; species Phyllobates terribilis. Next base: position 49,756 of record NW_027368188.1, read on the forward strand.
GAAAAACATGTTTTTCAATGGCAAAAATCAATGAATATTGTAAATGCACAAACAGTAATATCTCCACATTGCAAGGTGCAATTCTGAAATTTTTTGCTTTTTCCTGCTAATCCTAGCATGATAAAGAAGATTCAAAGAGAGTGAGATGCCAGCTCCTTTCATTCAGTCAGTAGCTTCAAACATTTCTGGTATATGAAAAACATGTTTTTCAATGGCAAAAATCAATGAATATTGTAAATGCACAAACAGTAATATCTCCACATTGCAAGGTGCAATTCTGAAATTTTTTGCTTTTTCCTGCTAATCCTAGCATGATAAAGAAGATTCAAAGAGAGTGAGATGCCAGCTCCTTTCATTCAGTCAGTAGCTTCAAACATTTCTGGTATATGAAAAACGTTTTTCAATGGCAAAAATCAATGAATATTGTAAATGCACAAACAGTAATATCTCCACATTGCAAGGTGCAATTCTGAAATTTTTTGCTTTTTCCTGCTAATCCTAGCATGATAAAGAAGATTCAAAGAGAGTGAGATGCCAGCTCCTTTCATTCAGTCAGTAGCTTCAAACATTTCTGGTATATGAAAAACATGTTTTTCAATGGCAAAAATCAATGAATATTGTAAATGCACAAACAGTAATATCTCCACATTGCAAGGTGCAATTCTGAAATTTTTTGCTTTTTCCTGCTAATCCTAGCATGATAAAGAAGATTCAAAGAGAGTGAGATGCCAGCTCCTTTCATTCAGTCAGTAGCTTCAAACATTTCTGGTATATGAAAAACATGTTTTTCAATGGCAAAAATCAATGAATATTGTAAATGCACAAACAGTAATATCTCCACATTGCACGGTGCAATTCTGAAATTTTTAGCTTTTTCCTGTTAATCCTAGCATGATAAAGAAGATTCAAAGAGAGTGAGATGCCAGCTCCTTTCATTCAGTCAGTAGCTTCAAACATTTCTGGTATATGAAAAACATGTTTTTCAATGGCAAAAATCAATGAATATTGTAAATGCACAAACAGTAATATCTCCACATTGCAAGGTGCAATTCTGAAATTTTTTGCTTTTTCCTGTTAATCCTAGCATGATAAAGAAGATTCAAAGAGAGTGAGATGCCAGCTCCTTTCATTCAGTCAGTAGCTTCAAACATTTCTGGTATATGAAAAACATGTTTTCAATGGCAAAAATCAATGAATATTGTAAATGCACAAACAGTAATATCTCCACATTGCAAGGTGCAATTCTGAAATTTTTTGCTTTTTCCTGCTAATCCTAGCATGATAAAGAAGATTCAAAGAGAGTGATATGCCAGCTCCTTTCATTCAGTCAGTAGCTTCAAACATTTCTGGTATATGAAAAACATGTTTTTCAATGGCAAAAATCAATGAATATTGTAAATGCACAAACAGTAATATCTCCACATTGCAAGGTGCAATTCTGAAATTTTTTGCTTTTTCCTGTTAATCCTAGCATGATAAAGAAGATTCAAAGAGAGTGAGATGCCAGCTCCTTTCATTCAGTCAGTAGCTTCAAACATTTCTGGTATATGAAAAACATGTTTTTCAATGGCAAAAATCAATGAATATTGTAAATGCACAAACAGTAATATCTCCACATTGCAAGGTGCAATTCTGAAATTTTTTGCTTTTTCCTGCTAATCCTAGCATGATAAAGAAGATTCAAAGAGAGTGATATGCCAGCTCCTTTCATTCAGTCAGTAGCTTCAAACATTTCTGGTATATGAAAAACATGTTTTTCAATGGCAAAAATCAATGAATATTGTAAATGCACAAACAGTAATATCTCCACATTGCACGGTGCAATTCTGAAATTTTTAGCTTTTTCCTGTTAATCCTAGCATGATAAAGAAGATTCAAAGAGAGTGAGATGCCAGCT
>NW_027368189.1:0-51650 GCF_046119375.1 Phyllobates terribilis
TGTTTGAGGAACAGACTTTGTTTCTACTAGCTTAGTAAGAAGGTCAAGCTTTGATATGATCTGATCGAGCTTTACATCCTTAGTTGATTCAGACTTTCTTTCCAACTCGTTTCCATGACAACGCTCACAAGATTTAGTCACAAGAGTGGGGTTGTCATGTAAGCGCTTGGAAAGCTCAACTACTTCTTCCTTAGAACAATTAAGCTCATCCAGAAGTCCCCTAGCTTCATCAGCTAGTGACTTATGATCAACCATCAATTCTTTTAAAAGATTTATAAGATTGCGCTTCGGTAAGATTTCATAGTTAAGATCAGTTACCTCAATCTCAGATCCAGAGTCTGAGTCTGATCTACTACCAGCCATCAAGCAGACATTGGCTTGCGCTCCATCATTAGAGTCTCCATCTGATTCTCCCCAAAGTGTAACAAATGCTTGTTTAGGAGGCTGCTTGTCACTGGAGCTTGCGCTTGGATTTGCCTTGGCATGAGGGTATGCCTTGGCTAAGTGTCCTTTCTCGTTGCAGTTAAAGCATGTAAAGTCTCGGACATCGCGCTGCTTGGTGGTAGGATCGCGCTGCTTGAATCCACCCTGTTTCTTACAGAATTTCTTTACAACCTTAGTCATCATGGCGACATCTCTATCATCATCGTCGTCTCCTTCATCATCATTTTCAAACTTTTGTAGGACGCGTGAGAGCTTGAGCGCCATGCCTTTGGTTTCTCGTTCTGAATGCTTCTCTTCATTGTTCTTGATTTCTTGAACTTTGAATTTCCCTGCAAGAACAAAGATAGGCAATTCTCGAGTCTCCTTAGATTGGAGAAGAATCTGCTTGAGAGTTGCATACTTGGAATTCACCCCATGGATGAATTCCATAGAATACTCCCAAGTTTTCTTTTCCATTCCAGCGGAAAGCATTTTGTCATAGAGAATTTGACATTGAGAATGATAATCAGAAACAAGATCATTTTCACCCATTCTAATGCAGCAAAATTCCCGGTTAAGCTCAAATATACGGTTGTTCTTCATGTCCTCACTACCTGAATGCATGTTTTTGATGGCTTTCCACATCTCTTTGGCAGTGGGGAGTGACATTAACTTGTCAATGTCTTTCCTAGAAAGCGCATTGAGGATGAGTTGTCGCGCTTTGGCGTTCTACTCCATTAGTTGGTACTCCTTGGCTTCCCATTTGGAGTCATCAGTCTTAGAGATCTTCTCATCGCCCTTTTCGATGATCTTCCAGCATTGATAATCCGTTTGCTGGATGTAGTTCTTAGTCATCGTGAGCCACCATTCGAGTTCGCCTTCAACAAGAACATGGGGCTTAACGAGAGAAATACCGAGGTTGAAATTAGCCATTGTTCAACTCTTGAGAATCCTTTGAAACTGTAAAAGGATCAGTGCAAATAGCTAACCTGTAGCTCTGATACCAATTGAAAGTTCTAAAATACGTTCGTTAAGCCACTATTGTTCTATGTCTCCAAGGTTCATTAAGTCTTGGATGCGCTTAACAAGTATCGAATTGCGCTTCAACACTTGTAGATGCGCTTGACCAGTTTAGAACACTTAGTAATTGATTTACTAAGTTCCTTAAACACGGAAAAGGCCAAACAACAATGCGAGCGCGCTTTAAGTGTTTAAAGCGCACTGTATTTGCACACACAAAGTTTCTCAAAGGTGAGAACCCTAAGTCACTAGCTGACTCGGGATAAAACTTACCAGTACACTTGTATTAATAGAAGAACCAATTACAACTCTAGGTTCAATCACTTTAAAGCTCACTCATAACACTTCTTCTACAATACTGAGTTCAGCTCTAAAGAACAAATGAAGGCAATCTCAACTCTCTCTGATTACAAACAAGTATATCACTTAAGCTCTCTCTAGCTTCTCTATAATTCTCTCGATTTGTAACACCTAGAGTGAATGATACAGTCCACTATTTATGCACAAACATTAATCTATACCTCTATCTTAATTTCGTGTAACAAACTTAGACTTAGCATATTTCCACCTCATCAATCCGTGCACCTTGATCACTTCACCAGAATTAATAAACGACTTGTATTGAATTGGTTTTGTTCTCTTCTTTTTGATGCACGCCACCTCAACAATTCGTGCACTTCGCTCTAACAACCTTCCTCCACGCTGGCAATCCCTGGGGTTGCGTCACAAAATCCTTCAAACCCTTTTCGCGCCTCTTGCACAATCGGTTTGAATCTTCCCGCTTACCAGCCTTTCCTCACGTTTGGGCGTTGTTCTTCTGCGATAGCGCGCACCCTTTGCTTTGGTGCAACCTCGTGATCAACACTACATCCGCTTCATTCAAGTGCATCTTCTATGCCTTAGAAGCTCGCTTATACTCACTTCTGGACTTGAATGGGATTATTAAACACCTGTTACGAAAATTACTTTCTCCGCTTGGTGTTAAGCGCAACTGTTACCAGTTGAAGCGCATCTCTAAGTGACTTAAACGCATCCTTACAGATATAACAATAACCTGGAAGACTCAAAAACACTAAGAGATTAAACATATTAGTTTGTTATCATCAAAACAAAGAGAAATAGATTAAGCTTTAACAAGACTATTAAAGCTCAACTAACAGTTACTATAATTACATACAAAACCCCCCATTGTTACTAGTAGGTAGCACCATAAGAAATAAGCTAACGTTCTGGCTCTCTTGGGATTCGACCTGCTTACCGCTTTACTAGTGGAATTGTTAAGTTGGGTATCTTTGATAGGCATAACGACCATTAGTTGCCCATCATATATACATATAAAATGACAAAAACTATGATGTAAAAAACCTCCAGTCCCACTTAGCAAATAATTAGGTTACTGTTATTCCCTATAGACTCATATAGATCTAATTCCTCCTTAAACCCAAGCATATAGATATGCACTTCTATTCCACCCTTTGACTTCATCAAAACTTTCTGACTAAGTAACAATCAAGTATACTCTAGAACAAAGACTGACATGCTACTCTTTAGAGAAAGTAAAGCATTTAAAATGTAATAGGGTCAAGTAAGAATGCAAGCAGTAAGCATATAACTAGTCAAACCTTATACTAAAAGTCATACAGTTATATTCTATTAATTACTCAAAAGCTCAAAAACATAGGAATTAGACAGAGAAATCCGAAGGAGTCTATCTAGCTAATGAGGATGTAGGTAACTAGGGAGAAGCGCATCAAATCAAGCTTGTTCCTGGTTTCTAGCAGGTGAATAATCTTGTTCAGCTATTCTTCCATCATCTCAACAGAATATTTGCGGGTGATCTCAACCATTTAGATAGCTTGTGCATGATACTAACGCTACTGATTGACTTGTAAAGTTTCTTAGAAGTTGTAGGGGAAGGGAGCATCTTAAACACTTCATCCACATTAGTGTGTCTCTTGAGCCTATCAAGGCATTCTCTAGTAGGTATATTTGTGAAAGACACTTCCTTTGTGTGATTATAAATCCCAAGCTCTACCATGATAGTCTTTATGATATGAGGGTAGGGCAAGGAGTAAATGATAGAGGCTCTTCAGGTGTAAAATATATGAGTGAACATTATCTGAGCATGTCCACTAGCTTTCCCTTGAGCACTCTATCCATGAGCATGGCATACCCGATGAAAGTGTCCCTCTTTTCCTGGCTAGGTGAGATGTTGTGAATGATTAAGTGGTGTATAATCTTGTTGGATAGTGTTAGATTAACTGTCTTGAACTCGTTTGGCACTATTTTACCAAAACCTATCTCCTTGATGGCCTTGGATCCCTTAGGCAATTTTTTTTGGGAATCTAGTTGAAACACTTCCATGTAGGCAGCCGTATAGCCTTGGAGAACATCGGCACAATGAAATAGAGGTTTTTATTTATCCACTTCAATGGACTATGTCAAATGGACTACTTGGATCGAACGACTCACCCACATTGAAGTTTCTGTACAAGAGACAGAACATTTCCAGATCCACTGCAGATGGTTCGACTTCAATCTTGTCCCATCCATAAAGATTGAGAAGATGGAAGGCATCCTCAATCGAGTTATCCTCTACTAACCTTGACATGGATTCACAGTCAATGATGAGTGCCTCGAGGCAGAGGTGCTTTGAAATTGTGCGTGCCAGTAGAGGCAGAGTAATGGTACTCGAGGTCGTGGTTGAGCAAAACTTTTCCATAGTAATTCTCGTAGGCTGTTTCTTATGGGGGACGATTTCCCTTTGTGTAACACTAGAAGGGACCTCTTCCTCTTCCTCTTCTCCTTTTTCTTCTACTTCCTCCTCAGCCCCTCCTCCTCCTCATCTCTTCAGGCTGATCCTTAAAAAAATTGAATTTACGCTTGAGGCCCTTTTTTACAACTGACAGGGCATCGCTAGTGCTTAAGAATGGAAAATTGATGATCTTTTTTCCACCTCAGAGCCAAGGGCACGAACACCTCTTTATTATTATCATCGATGTGAACAGCAACATATTCTTCCCTTTTGGGATTGGATTGCCTGAGCTGCACTTTTCAATGTTCTTCTTCTCTGGAGTCGGTTCATTTGAAGCGTTTTTCGAGGAAGAAATTGTTAGGTGAGAGATTTTTTTGGCCTTGATGAGAGACAAATATTTTCAGGAAGATGGGGCTTTTGTTTGGGCAATGGATTTGGTGGGGGAGGTGAATTCTGGGTTAGTGACAACTTTTTTTGCCGCTTTAGACACTTCAAAAGAAAGGAAAGCCTTGTACTGGGATTCATCAGGGTCCATTCTGTTGGTGTTCGAGGATGAGGCTATTTGAGTGTTTGGAAGTTAAATCTTGACATGTGAGGGGGGAGAGAGAGAGAGAGAGAGAGAGAGAGAGAGAGAGAGAGAGAGAGAGAGAGACTGTATCAAGATTTAAATAGGCAAACATGATTTATCTTCAAGTTCTCTCTGAAAGTTTCTATAAATCAATGACTCTATCTCTATTAGAGGCACATACCATCGATCCATTCACAACACTCAAAATTCATACTTTTGCGTTGTTCAAAGATTGCACCGGTCGGCTGGGGAAGCGAAAAAAGTAGTGTTGGAACCCGTATAGCCACCTTGTATTAAATGTACATTCAACCCACCCCTATTAGTTCCCTAAGTACTAATAAGTGACGGTTAAAGCCAGATAGTGCACACACAATCATAAAGAAGTGGGACAAAATCACTCAAGCCAAGTACATTTTCACACATAAAAATCATTGGGTAAGAAGTTTTATGCTAAATCTAAATATTCTAAGTGTTGATTAAAGTTCTATGGAACGGAACACATTATCCGGTTTGGCGACCAACTGATAGACACAGTTCATTTATAGGGGGTTGTGCAATGTGGCTAAGAAGCTATCCATGTTTCTATTTTGTATATTTGTAGGAAGAGCATGCTAAAGATTGTTCATATAAACATGATGCATATAGTATAAAAGCAAGTTTGATAGATACTTTTGAATAAATGACATGCAATCATGCGAGAGACACAATTAAGTGTTGGTTAAGGACATACTCAATTCCTAAGTTCTCAAGTTATATACTAATCATCTAGATCTAATCAATTATGTTGGCAACTTACAGTGCTTCAGTAGATAACTTTGGTCAAGGGGGTACAATCCCTAAGATCAGCCTTATGTGAAGAAAAGGCAGCCAGTTTAAGGCCTTAGTGAAGATATCGGCTATTTTATCCTAAAAATTTCAATTATTAAGGTCAATATTATTCTTCTCTACATGGTCTCTTAAGAAGTGGTGACATATATCTATATGCCTCATCCCTTAAGTGATGCACTAGGTTCATTCTTACATTGATCGTATGAGTATTGTTGCATATAAGTTCTAGAAATCTGAGGAAGATACCAAAGTTGGGGATTTGATACTTTAACCATAGAAGCTTGAAGCAACACACCACAACTGCTATGTCTGCCTCTATTGTTGAAAGCGCGATGGTGTTTTGCTTCCTTGATCCCTATGAGAGAAGGAAGGTCCTAAAATTGTGGCTGAAGCGCTTTTTATATTAATAAGATAACCTGCATAGCCACCATCAGTATGGCAAAGTAAAGAGATATCACATCCCTTAGGATACCAAAGGCATAACTTATCAGTTCCATCCAGGTTGCTTTGGATGCATTTTGTGTTGGCGACGTGAGCCTCTCTTGGGTTGCTTTAGGAACGAGCACAAAGACTGACGGTAAACACTATATTAGGTCTTGAAGTAGTAAGATACATTATAGATCCTAACATCCCTCAGTAGCTAGTTTTAACTACTTGTACTTTAGCTTGATCTACATCTAGCTTGGTTGTTGTAGAGATAGGAGTTGGAAAGGGTTTGCAGGTTTTCATGTTCAACTTCTTTAATATCTCTCTAAGATACTTTTGTTGATGAATTTTTATTCCCTCTTTCTTTTTGACAACTTGATGTCTTAGAAAGAAGGTCAACTCAACAATCATACTTATATTAAGCTTGCTTCTCATACTATCTTTGAAAGCATCTACAAGCGACATGTTAGTTGATTCAAAAGTAATATCATCTACATATACTTATGAGTATGTCTCCATTTTTCTATTTGATGAATAAAGTATTTTCTATTGTCCCTATTTTGTAATGGTTTCACATGAGGAACTTGAAAAAACAATCATACCAAGCTCGAGGTGTCTGCTTAAGGATATAGAGTGCCTTATCTAGAAAGTATACGTAATCTGGATGTGCTTGATATTCAAAGCCTGGACGTTGCTTCACAAAAACCTCTTCATCTAGAGTGACATTGGGGAAAGCGGTCTTCCAAATCCATCTGGAACCGCTTAAACTATTTATGAGCAGCGAAGGAAATTAAAAGATAGATGACCTCTAGTTTGGCAACTGGAGCGTATATTGCAACATAATCAATTCCTTCATGTTGGTCATGTAGGATCGTGAAAGGGGCTTAATCTAAGGAACAGAGAAGTCAATTTCTAATAGTGGAATTGAAGTTTCTTTTATTTAAGTAGACAAATTCCGAAAATGCTACACTCCATTCATATTGATTGATCACAAGATTTCGACTTAAGACGAACACACAGTTCTAGACTCGACATACGACTCTCTGTTTTAAGCTTGGAAAATCTCTCCCTCAATAATGTTAATCGATGATCTAACAAAACCTGTTCTTCAAAACATTAAGTATAAAAGGTAAAAATGAATAAATGTCTATTTTCCTAAACATAATAAAATATTCTAGCTTATCCTAAACCTAAAAAATACATAGTTTACAACCATAAGATCTACAAAGAACCACAACCGTTTCCTAATGAGATAATTGTTTCCAAATATAGGAACTGATGGATAATCCTTACTTATTTGTGCACTCGGTCCCCTTCAAAAATATTCTTCGGTTCCCTTTGCGCTAGTAATGATCTCTAGTTTTGTGTGTCTTTCCAGTATCAGCGTCGGTCCCCTTTAGCGCTTCTAGCACGTTCATTCCTCCTTAGTTTCTTTAACTTAATCCAAGCTTTTCCAGCTGCTTCCCCTTATGCATTATTCTAATGAAATCTCATTTACAATCCTGCAATAGCTCACTCAAGGTAGATGTTAAATGCAACAAGTGTTAATTATCATTAAAACTAAGGAGATGAAGGATAGAAACTGATTTACCAGTTCCTATAAGCTAACAATTTCCTCCTTTTTAATGATGAAAAACAAAGAATGTTGGCATGTAACGATGAAGCTATATATAAGGGACTCATAATATAATATTGATAATTCCCCCCTTAGATAGTGATTAAGTACCCCATAAATTTCCTTCTAAGAAAATCTCAGTTCAGTTTCCCCTCAATATAAAAACCTGATATGCTAGATACTTCCCCCTTTTGACATTATTGATAAAGGTCATGCTAAATATTAAATGAGGGAACGAAAGAGTAGCTACTAAACCTGCATCTTTAGAGGAACAATAAGTGATACTTCAAGGAAATTTTCAAGTATAGAACTGGGAAAAAGCGCATAGCATGAATCAGATAGTACCAAAACATAGTTATATTATGAACAAAATAAGCACACAACTCACTTAGAAACATAAAATAAGGCAGGTAAATCCTATTGTTTCTAAGAGACTATGAGAAGGGAACTAAGTAAAGAGGTTTTCTCTTCAAATTCATCATCTTCCTCCTGCTAAGTTAAGTCTTCTGGAGAGGGTCCAGTGACTAAAACACGGAGGTCGCATAGATTGTTCACCATCATAGTAAAGAAGCTCTTAAGCTGCTCGGAGATTTGCTGCAGCATCTGGAACACCTTTACATTGACAACGATTTGTTGGATGAGGGCCTGAGTGAGGTTGTTGAAAGGAGGCAACTACGAAAAGTCCTCTTCTTCCCTTTTTTCTTATGGTATGGAGGCGGTTTGTACAAGCTTGAATACTTCTGAAGCCATCGTAGGGGGTTTCCATGACAAGTGTATGGATCCTAGATGGACCAATATATGCTTAACTAGGTGAGGCTAGGGAAGGGAGTAGGTTTTTTGTTGTGAGGCTATCAATATATGAACCAGTATGATCCTTGTAGTGTCAATCATCTCGCCTGCATGACCTCTCTCATAAAGTATGGATCAGTCATATTTGCAGTATCGCACTTCTCTTGTCGTGGGATGACATTGTGAATGAGTATGTAGCGGAGAACCTTCTTTAGGAAGGTTATGAGGTTGTAGTTTAAGTCAGAGATGTTTTGTTTTCTAAACAACAATTGAAGTGTGTTTCCCTTACTTGAGGGCAAGTTGTTGTTTGGCAGAGCGGAATAGACTTTTCCTATAGGGAACCCAAGTACCTTCGCCCCTAGCTTGACATTGATGGTGAAGGACTCGTCTCACCATGGTAGGAGGATGATGTAGTATACTTGGTTGGGAGAGGGAGCGATAGTTTAAGATTATAGTAGAATTTTTTGACCAAGTCTGTATCAACTACAAATGGATCTGCCTCAAACTTGAGCCAGCGGGTTCGCTCAAGTGTCGCCACCATAAAAACAACGTCGAACTCCTTGGGTTCAGGTTTTCTCAAAACCCAGCGCCTATTATAATAGTCTCAATGATTGAGTGATTCTGGAAGTTTTTGATTTCTAGCAGTAGTAAGAGCTCCATTTTCGGAGGAGCCTTGGAGGAGGGAAAACTGTCGGTGGGAGGCATAACCACAATGGCCTTTGCAAATAGCGGAAATGAGGTGGATGTACCCTTGGCCTTTGTACTGTAGAGAAAGAGCCTTCTAAGTCCTTTCACTGAGAGGGAATTTATACAACTAGAGAGGAGCGTTGCCCTTTTTGTCGATGAAGAGGGAGGGTTTGAGCGAATTTTGTTCCTCACTGACCACAAGGTTAGTATTGGTGGCCGATTCCTTGATCTCGGTAATGATGAGGTTGATCACCTCCTTCTTTAATGGCTCGCCAGACTCGGAGTTGGCAGAAAGGCCTAGCTTAGCTTTGATGAGGTGGAGGAGAAGGGGCTTTAGTGGTGGTGGCAGTGATGGTAGGTGTAGTGATTCCAAGAGCCGCCGAGGAAACAAAGGTGGCGATGGTCTTCTCCTGAGGAGGACTTTGTGTGGCTTGGGCTTCTTGCATATGCCTCTTGAAGGCAAGAAATTCCTTGTACTAACAAGCATCAATGTTGTGAGAATATGAGTTGTTTTGGGAAGAGTTGTCCATTTGAGGTGCTTAGCATTTGATTTTGAGATTGAGCGAAAGAAGGGTTGAATGCAGTAGTGAGAGTTTGAGAGCAGTAGAGAGTTGAGCGTGATAGAAGCAAGTGAGGCAGTCGGTGATGAGGAATGAAACTAAGTAATCAAGAAGCTTCAATGGTCTGAATTATAATTGTCACCATGCAAAGGATTGCAAAAATCTCTAAGGAACCCATGTAAGGAAATGGCTCTATTTGGAAACCGGGAAAAGTAAACTTGTAGGTCAGTGCATTAATTGCATTAACATCTAGTTGTTAGAGAGGTCGGTTCCTATAAACAGTTGGTCGGTCCCAATGAAACAGACGGTCGGTTCCCATCGTTTCTCACAAAATTTACTCAAAGTGGTATAAGTATTGCGCTTCAGCTTTGTTCTAAACTATAGTGATAATAACATGTAGGTATATGCATACATTTAAATAGTGGATGGACAAAGGCATTCAAGCAACATATAAATATGCATATGCAATTAAAAATAGGGAAGGTTATTTATCATCTAAGTTAATATTCTCAGGTGTAGAATAATGGTCATAGGAACGAAACACATAGATCAGGCTAACTAGCTTATAAGAACGAGTCATATGTGGTAGGTTGTTTGAGATGGTTAAGATGCAATCATCGTTCTTATTTTTCATGGATTGAAAAGAAGAACATGGTAAAGTACACAATTCATCAAGAAATAGTGAAATTCCCGAGAATATTTAACAAGAGATTTTCTAAAATCAAGACAAAGAGCATGCAAGAAAAAAATACCCCAAGATGTATTTGTTTTACAGGTAAGCAACTAAGTCCTAAGTTCCCAAGTTCAAAAATAGAAGATAGTTGATAGGTGCAATCCCAATGGCGTCAATAGTGGCTCTTAGGTGAGTTTAGATGCATTTTTGAAGCACTTAGTCGTTAAATGATCCATATGAGGCATCGTCACTTAAGTCGACAAAGTGAAGACGAAGACGTGTGAGAAAGAAGTGCTAAGGAGTTCATCTGATGTCAAATGGACCATTCTCCCTGTTCCGATGTCCGGTTGAGATGTTTTCAATTCGAGAGTTAGATCATGAAGTCTACTACATTGCCTCAAAATTTGAGTGCAATCATAATTGTGAATCAAACATTATCTCAATTTTACTGAGCTTCCACAAGAGCTCGACAAAGACCAAACCGCGGCCGCAGTTCGGTGACCGCTGTCTCTGTTCTCAGCGTCGTGCCCGGATCTAAGGAACCAAACTGCGGCCGCGGTTTGGCGACCGCGGTTGCGCCTCCCGGAGCAGATCTTTGACCGAATCTTTTTTGTGACTATCCTTATATTATGGTGTGAAGGGGTTTTGAGATTGCGTTTTTTGGGGGAGGTTTATAAGGTTTTGATTCGGGTTTTGACCATATCTTATCTCTTAATTTCTAAGAAGCGCTCTCTTTGTAATTTTTCTTTTCTCTCATACTATGAAGAACTAAGTACCATTTTGTTCATCTTGAAGTTTTAAGCCTTTGTATTTGGTTTTGTAATAAGATTCTCAACACTTGTGTTTTATTTTAATTGATGTATTGTTTGTTGATCTCTTGTGTCTTATCTTGCATTGATTCATGGTGATTGTTCTAGAGTCATGAACTAGATCTATTAATATCCATCATATTGTTAGGATTGATAATTCGATTTGAAGAATGTATCTTTTCCATAGCAAACTCTATTTGCATGAACTATTGCTAGTGCTTATTGGGTGGAAATCTTGAATTCATGTCAAGTATCGACTATTTTTCAATGCTATTGCATGAACCTACATATCTTTGAGCTTTATGCGATTGTATTATTAAATCATGGGATTTCCTTCGTCATAGCATGATTAGGGTTTCTAGGACTATTTGGACTAGTTACTTTGTATCAACAAAGAGTAGGACAACCAATTGAATGTGTTAGAACACTTGTTATTAGGAATCTATGAACCACTTACCAATTCAATTTCTTAGAGTGGATAGATGAACCATTTTAATCATTTATAGACTTATCTTTTGCGTGTTTTGTGTGTTTCATTACATAACTAACTCCCCCGTTTGGGTTACTCAGAAATCATACAAAAACGTAGAACAAAACCATTGCTCCCTTGGATTTGACCCTTACTTACACTATACTCCATAGTGGGAGATCAGGTATTACTTTGATTTAGGCATATACGACATTGCCTTTATCAAATTTGGCACAGTTGCTAGGGAGCAACTTTTTTTCGTTTTGAATTTTTGTGTAATTAACCTTGTGTGGACCAAATTTGTGGTCCACAACCATTCCTCTAATTCACCTCTCCTTGAGTTTGATCCACATATTGAGCGGACGCACTTGCGGAACTTGAAGCAAGTTTTGCAAGATCTTGTCATAGAGAACATGGCTGCCCATACACTACGGGAGCTTATGGCTCCCAATCTCGCTCAACATCCCTTAGCAGTCATCAAGCCACCAATGGACTCCAGGGTTTCTTTTGTGCTTAAGTCCGGTGTCATCAACCTCCTTCCGATGTTCCATGGATTAGCTAGTGAAGATCCTGTCATGCATTTGGGTGAATTCCATGACATATGCCTGTATATTAAGTCGGCCAATGACACAGATGAGTAGTTCAAGATGAGGGCCTTCGGGTTTACTTTGAAGGACACCGCTAGAAATTGGTACTACCATCTTCCGGCGGGAACTATTGACACTTGGCCCAAGCTATACAAGGCCTTCCTCGACAAGTACTTCCCTGCTAGGAAGTCGACCTCCTTGATGAGAGCGATTGTGAATGTTGTGCAGGCAGTTGACGAAACGCTCTATGAGTATTGTGAGTGTTTCATGAGGTCGTGTGCAAGCTGCCCGTTCCATGGGTTTGAAGAGAACTAACTAGTGATTCACATCTTAAATGGGTTACTAGATCAAAAGAGGAGGATTATAGATGCTACCTACAATGGTAGTGTCTTAAACTGGATGTCTGTCATAGCCATGAGCTGAATCCATGACATCATTGATGGTACAAGAAGCTTTGGTAGGACGTACACAAGAAAGGGATTTCATGTTGCGAGCTCCAGTGGTCCTGATTCGACTAATGATGTGGTTGAGATCAAGAGTATGATCAAGACTATGGCTTTGACCTTATGTAAAGACCCTCTGGTGCGGGCTTGTTGGATTTGCACCGATGAATCTCACCCCATGGATATGTGTTCACAACTTCAGGACACTACCACTACCATTGATGTTAATTCCGTGGGAGGATATGGGCCTCCTAGACCTCGGTTCGATAATCAAGCCAATAATTACAACCAGAGGTGGAATGATCATGCGGGTTCCAATATGGTGACTCATCAGGGGGTCAATACCATCCTTCTCAGCCGAACAATCAATTTCGGTCACAGGCTCAACCGAGCCACCAATACCATGCTCCTTACCAGCCTAATGGACCTCCGGGTTATGAGCCTCCCAAGCAATCAACCAAGGATATGCTGAATTCCTTGACCGCACACTTCATTACTCATGTCCAAAAGAAAGAGTCTAGCATCAAGAGCATCAAGAAGCAACTTGGCCAACTAGCCGACGCGATTTCTCAACAAAATCAACCAAACTTCAAACATTTCCATCTAAAATGGTGGTGAATCAGAGAGAGAATGTGAGTGTCGTTCACTTGAGAAGTGGTAAAGTGTGAGGAGATACTCCCCGAGCTGAAGAGGGAGAAGAAGAGGAGAGTCCTACTGAAACTCAACAGCGGTGGCGGTCAGCCGACCGCAACCAGAGTCCTACTGAAACTCAACAGCGGTGGCGGTCAGCCGACCGCGGTCGCGGTTTGCTCTCTGAGGCTAGAGATGAAGAGAAGGTGAATGATAATGAGGATTATTATTAGGATCAAGGGGACTTCCGCCTTCGACAAGAGAACTATGTGAGACCAAATGTTCCTCCTCTTTATGCCGAAAAGCCTTCCGCACCTTTTCTGGAGACAATAAAAGATACTCGAAGGCAGTAGAGGACAAGGAGCTCTTCGAGACGTTTAGAAAGTGTGAAGTCAATATTCCCTTATTCAAGCTCATCAAAAGAGTACCTCGGTACGCTAAGTTCTTGAAGGAATTATACACCATCAAGCGGAAGCAAAATCTTAAGGGAAAGAAAAAGGTCCAAGTGAATGAGCGCGTCTCCGTGATTCTTCAAACGCAAATGTCGGCAAAGTGCGAGGATCCGGGTATGCTTACTATTCCTATCATGATTGGTGAGACTCAGATTGTTAGAGCCATCCTTGATTTAGATGCTTCTATCAATATTTTCCTTAATCTATGTATGAATCACTAGCACTAGGACCTCTAATTGAAACTAAAATTTCGATAGTGCTTGCTCACGGGTCTTCGATGCTTCCTAGGGGAGTGGTAGAGAATGTATTTGTTAATGTGGACAAATTGTTTTTCCCTGCTAATTTCTTTTTCTTGGATGTGAGTGATAGTGCTATGCCTCCAATTATAGTAGGTAGGCCTTTCATGAGTACCTCTAGGACTAAGATTGATGTATTTCGAGGAATGATGACCATGAAGTTTGACGGGGAAATAATAGAAAATAGTATACACGACGTCAATTCTCTTAACATGCTTTTTGTTTGTCGGATTGATACTATTCTACCTCCTATTCCGGAGGCTTTTAAGGTTTACTCGATAGATAAGAGAGATAAACCACCTAATTAGATCTCTGATGGAGTATGTACCACTATTTTGGGCAATTACCCCACCCTTCTTATTCTCCAGGACAAGGTACTTGCTAGTGCTGTTGTGCAGGTTTCGATGAAAGAGCCTCAACGCCCCCCTGCTAAGTCTAAGTGTAGGGGAACAAATAAGAAGAAGTTGCACCGGTATGGAGGGTCAAGGAACTTAATGGTCTAAGGTTCAAACCTTTCCATAGCTGGGTCAATGATATGCTTGTGAGAGCGGAGGTTCCCAGGGGACCAAAAGGGCATGGATGACGAACCGGAAGTCGAACCAACGATATTAAACAAAGGTGCTGCTCGGGAGGCATCCCGCGGTGTGAGGTTTGCTTAATTTTTCCTTTCCCCCTATTATTATTAGTACACTTTTTTCTCCATTGAGGACAATGCGCGATTCCATTGTGGGGGAGAGAATTGGTATTGCATGCATATAGATGTGAGTTTTTGGTTTGTTTTTTAGTGTTTTTTAGGCTTTTAGCTAGTATGTTTTCTGTGTGTTTTAGCTTTTGGTTTGTTTGATGTTTTTTGTGTGTTGGTTGTTGCATTCCCTAATTCAGTTGTTGTGGGATCTTATAATAGTGCATGTACTTTGGATCTTTCAACTATGCTTTGTTTCTTTGATTTCACAAATGCGTTCGGATGATGATAATGGTTTGTTAAACTTTAGACACTCACTTGAGCATGTGGACTTTGTTTGGATTACTTGTGTAACAGTGCTCTTTATTTACTTATGTCCTCACATATGAGTGTTCCTTGATTGTTTGCTTTAGAACTTGCTTCTATATCTATTTCGAAACCTAAACCACTGAGGTTATTTTGCATGACATTTGATTGATAGGTAAATTTATCGCATAATTTTGTTAAAAAATTAATATAAGAAAAGAAACGAAAAGCATGCAAAAAAAAGAGGTGTTCAGTGCTTAATTTACAAAATTATAACTATTGTCGGATGAGCACGTGATATCCGAGGTTAGAACATCACCAAGGGTTCGATCCTCTGATGGCTGCGTGAAAAAGTTTAAAGTGTTGGCCCAGACCATACCACGGACGGGGCCTAAACCAAAACAATATTTTTTTTTGATTTATGAACGTCTCTTGATATGTTTCACACCTTTCCTTGTGGTTTAGTCTTGGATGTGGTTGCCTATTTTTAGAGTGACATTTAATGATGGAACATGAATTTGTATGGCTTGCTTTTTATTCGAGTTGAAGAACATTTATTTTCTTGTCGTTGAACTATGCATGCTATGATAGAAAGATATATTTTGTTTAAATTAACATAGTTGGCATTCATATATAATTTGGATTGAGACAACCATTGCATATTCTTATGATCCACTGTGATGTGCTTGCTTGCGATACATAATGATCAGGATGGGGATGTTCACAACATGCATTTAGGCTAAAGTAGTTCATGTTTGTTTTCTTTAAATGGGTAGTGTCTTGTTGCAATCGTAGTATTTGTTTTTGTTGAAATAAGGTACTCGAGAGTTGTGTTTTGGACGATGGTCGTTGATATCGAGTTACCCCAGCCTCACCCAGACATTCATGCCTACTCAAGGACGAGCAAGATCTACGTGCGGGGGAATTTGATAGGCGCAATCCCGATGGCGCCAAGAGTGGTTCTTACGCGAGTTTAGATGTGTTTTGGAAGCACTGAGTCGTTAAATGAAGCATATGAGGCATCGGGACTAAATTCAACAAAGTGAAGACGAAGACGCGTAAGAAAGAAGTGCTTAGGAGTTGATCTGATTTCAAATGGACCATTCTCCCTAGTCCAACGTCGGATTGAGGTGATTCAAATTCGATGAGTTAGATCTTGCAGTCTACTACATTACCTCAAATTTCATTTTAATCGGAGTTGTGAGTCAAAAGTTATGGCAATTTTACTAAGTTGTCGCAAGAGTTCAACATAGACAAAACTGCGGCCGCGGTTCGGTGACCGCGGTCGCTGTTCTTAGTGTCCAACCCAGATCTAAGGAACCAAACCGCGTCAGCGGCCGCGGTCGCGCCTCCTAGAGTAGATCTTTGACTAAATCTTTTTTGTTACCATCTTGATATTATGGTGTGAAGGGGTTTCGAGACTCCCTTTTTGGGGGAGGTTTATAAGGTTTTGATTCGGGTTTTGACCATATCATATCTCTCAATTTCTAAGAAGCTCTCTGTTTTGTAATTTTGCCTTTCTCTCATACTATGAAGAACTAAGTATCATTGTGTTGATCTCGAGGTTTTAAGAATTTGCATTTGGTTTTGTGGTAATATTTTAAACACTTGTGTTCTATTTAAATTGATGCATTGTTTCTTGATCTCTTGTTCCTTATCTTACATTGATTTATGTTGAATCTTCTAGAGTCATGAACTAGATCTATTGATATCTATCTTATTGCTAGGATTTATAATTCAATTTGAAGAATCTTTCGTTTCGGTAGAAACTCTATTTTTATGAACTATTTGCTAGTGCTTATATGGTAGAGATCTTGAATTCATGTCAAGTATCAACTATTTATCAATGGTATTTCATGAAGGTACATATATTTTAGCTTTATGAGATTGTGTTATTAAATCATGGGATTTCCTTGGTTGTAGCATGATTAAGGTTTCTAGGACTATTTGGACTAGTTACTTTCTATGAACAAAGACTAGGACAACCAATTGAATATTGTTAGAACACTTGTTATTAGGAATCTATGACCCATTTACCACTCTAATTGCTTAGAATGGATTGATGAACCATTTTAATCATTTATAGACTTCTATTTTGTGTGTTTTGTGTGCTTCATTAACATAACCAACTCCCGCCTTTGTGTTACTCGTAAATCGTACGAAAACATAGAACGAAAGCCTTTGCTCCCGAGGGTTGGACCCTTACTACCACTATACTCTATACTGAGAGTTCAGATATTACTTTGATTAAGGCACACACGACAGTGTCTCCATCAATAGTTCATAGTCCATAGAGAGGGAACTTATAGAGAGGGGGTTGCTTAATTAAAGGGTATCATTCCTAAGAAAACCCTTAGGTTGATAAATAGTTCCTTGATCAGGGCCATTGCAAAATTATCAGCTAATTGATCCTCAATCGGGTAGCAAGTCATCTCAAAATTCTTCTTCTCCACATGATCCCGGAGAAAGTGATGACGAACGTCAATGTTCTTTGTACTCGAATGATGCACATGGTTCTTGGAAATATTGTTTGCACTAGTATTGTCACATCTTATCTCAATGGAGCACTTCGGGATACAAAAATCTTAGAGTTGCTTCTTAAGCCATAGGAATTTAGTGCAGCACGATACAATGACTATATATTCAGATTTAGTGGTTGAAAGGGTGATTGAGTTTTGCTTTATGGATCCTAAGATAGAAGGCAGGGGCCTAAGAACTGATCCATTACTGATGTGATCATTCGTTAAACCAAATAACCTGCATAACCAATATTTATATATCCAACAAGAGTGAAATGGCAATTTTTAGGATACCATAGACAAAGGTTGACAATTCCCTTTATGAAGATAAAGACTCGCTTGATGTTGTCCACATGTGACTCTCTTTGATCGGACTTAAAGCTGCGATAAAGGCTTAAATAAAGAAAATATATGGTCTGGAGGCAATCAAATACATAGGGTTACACACCATGCTTTTTTAGGCCATCTCGATGTTATGAGGCAACTTAAATAATCATCTAGCTTAGTCATTGTAGAGACTGGAGTGTGCAGCGGCTTACGTTTGTCCATGGCATACATCTTTAGGACCCCCCTTAGGCATTTCTGTTGATGATTCTAAATTCCTTCATCCTTTTATACAACTTCTATATCGGGGAAAGAAATACAGTTCCCCTATGCTAAAATCGTTCTTTAATTTATCCAAAGGCGAAATTTTAGTGGCATAAAAAATGATGTATTCCACATATACCAGAACAATTAGGATGTCACTGCCAAGTTCTTGAATAAAGAGCATCTTGTCTATTGTCCCCCTTCAATAGTTGTTGGCTAGAAGGACTTGGAGTGGGAACCATACAAATAGTTGGGAGATCGCTATAGTCCATACAATGCTCTATCAAGGAAGTAAACATGATCTGGGTGTTGAGCATCTTCAAATCCATGAGGTTGCTTGACATATACTTCCTCTTTTAGATTACTATTGAGAAATGCAGTCTTGGCATCCATCTGAAATATCTTAAACCCCTTGAATGAAGAAAAATAAATCGATAATCGAATGGTCTCAAGACGAGTGATTGGAGCATAGTTTTCATCATAGTCGATCCCTTCTAGCTGGTTGTAACCTTGAAAGACTAATCTTTCTTTGTTCCTTACCACAACACAAGAATCATCCAGCTTATTTCGGAATACCCAGAGAGTTTCAATGATGGTTTGATTAGAGGGCTTTGGAACAGGATCCAAGACCTTGTTTCACTCAAATTCATGTATCTTTTGTGGCAATGCTAATACCCAATCAGGATCTTTAACAACCTCTTTGATATTCTTAGGTTCTATGCAAGAAAATAAGGCACTTAAAGCACACAGATTGTTCACGTAGGATGAGTTCATACACCTGTGTCAAGGGAAGTAATACTATTTGTAGGAAGATGAGCATCTCGTTGTTGAAAGGCATGAGCTGGAGGAGTAGTTACAAGCAAAGGAATTTCTTTTAGGGAATTATCAGACATCATTCTCGGTATCAGTGTCAGTGGGTATGGGAATTGAGGGAGTGAAAGTAGGAGCGAGTGGGTTTACTCCGGAAGGGCTCGGTTCCCCTGATGTTTCTTGAGAAGTTACATCAAGAAACGGATCCTAAGAGAGGGAGGTTGTGGAGGAAGGAGAATTTTCATCAAACACGACATGTATACTCTCTTAAAAATTCTTTGTCCTCTAATTGAACACCTTATATGCCTTTCTTTAAGGGACATAACAAAGGAAGATAGCTTCATCACATCTTGCATACAATTTTCCGAGATTGTCTTTCCAATTGTTGTGTACAAAGCGCTAGCAGCCAAAACTCGGAGGTGTGATATGCTTGGAGGGTGACCTCTAATCAGCTCAGAAGGGGTGTGTTCTAGAATGGGTCTAAGCATATACCTGTTTATGATGAAGCAGGCAGTATTAAGTGCTTCATCCTAGAAAGTAGAAGATAAACTACTTGAGATTAGCGTAGTTCTGGCCATTTCCACTAACATTCCATTCTTCCATTCTACAACTCCAATTGTGTTGAGGGGTTCTAGCTACTAACATTTTTTCTTTTACCTCATTCTATGAAGTAGCTTAGCATATCTCCAATCTCAAAATCAGTTCCATGGTTGGATTTTATATCTCTAACAGGTAGAGACAATGAATTTTCACTTAGGGGAACTAAATAAGGGAACCGAGAGAATAATTGATCTTTTGAGGTAAAAAATAATGTCCATGTGAACCGAGATTAGTTGTCAATCATCACAAACATGTAGAGAGCTTCACCAGGGCTTTGAACTCGCATTAGCCCACAAACATCAATATTTAACACCTCTAGAGGCTTTTTAGAAGTGACACAACTTTTATCTTTGAAGGAGCTTCGAACTTGTTTCCTTTGCACACAATTAGTGCGACATATTCTTTGGCTTGATAGGAGGAAGACCGTGAACCAGCTCCTTTCAGTGAAGCTTGTGAAGAAGATGTAAGCTAGCATGGACAAGTCGTTGATGTCATAGAGAGGAGTGATCTTCATTGGAAAAAAGTGACATATGGCTATTGGTAATGTAGCTTTAGCCAAAAAGGTAGGTGTTGTTGACTAGTTTTCTCTTTCAGGATGATCTTGTTAGCTGAGTTCCTTACTAAACATCTTGTGGTAGAGAAGTGACTTCATTAGGGCCTTCATCCCATAGCTGCCCGACGTTTAGAAAATTAAAGGGCAAACTATCAACAAAATTCACGATTTGATACTCAATCTTCTCATTCAGATGGAACTTTCCATGTCCTTCGATTCCACTATTTGTCTTATTGCCAAATGAGATGTTGCCACCTTCAGTCGCTTGAAAGGACAGAAAATGATATTTGAAGCTAGTCATCTGGCAAGAGCAGCCGTTATCATTTTTCCCGTTTTCCTTTCTGCTGGCTTTAGCTGGCAATAGAAAGATTAAACTTTGGGAACACAGCGAAGCTCAGCTTTTCTGGGTTTATGAATAAGAAGTTTGTTTAAATGCACTTGTAGAAGGAGCAAGCTCTTAATAAGAAGCATTATTCAAGTCCTTCACTTCATGTTGGTTGTTGTTAAATGACTTGTAAGGCTTACTGTAATGGGCATGTTTCATTTACAATGATGTATAGTATGACCATTGTTTCCACGGTAATCCAAGTTCTAGTTCCTTTAGGAGGTTGTTCTATGACATTAACCTAATCAATTTTCACCTCTAATTCATTTTTACTCCTATAAGTGTGAAGGTCTTTTCCTAGGGTATCAGTTCTCTAAGTTAAATCCATATCAAATTTTTCTTGAGCAATGTAGTAATTAGTAGATTCATCTTTACGATCATATCCTAGTCCATGTCTAGCACAAACAATGTCCGTTTGATTAACCATTTATTCATTTATAGAATCAGTCAACGTTTTAAACTTGTTCAGAATAAGTTGAATATCACTTTCTATATTACTAGATATGACCCTAGGTGATCCCTCTTGTGGTTGCTTTCCCTTGCAGCCCTCGCATGATTTAGTTTGTAAGCTCAGTTTCCTAACATTCTTAAGGGCATTTTCCTTTTAAGCGAGTCTATTGGAAAAATCTAGCCTTTCATTACAATGTTCCTAAACTTCATCCTCATATTTAGTAGCTTATTTTTCAAGAGTTTGGTTATCGTCAAGTAGGCCTTTAATCATATTCACAATTTTAACCTTTACCTAAATATTAAGGTGACTAATGAACACTAGTTAGACGTACCTGAGAAGTAGTATCCTCTGAGTTAGCCATGATGCATATGCCTTGAAAGCATTTGTTTACATGAACTTCATCATCATCTTCTCTCCATACCGAGACAAGGGCCTTCTGTTCAGCGGGTTCCACCTTCACGTTAGTGCAAGTGTTAGTTGAGCTTTAATCATCTTGTTAAAGCTCAATCTATTTCTCTTTCTTTTGATGATAACAAACTAATATGTTTAATCTCTTAGTGTTTTTAAGCCTTCCAGGTCATTGCCATATTTGTAAGGATGCGCTTAAGTCACTTAGAGATGCGCTTGACTGGTCACAGTCGCGCTTAACACCAAGCGGAGAAAGTAAGTTTCGCAAACGGTGTTTAATAAATCCATTCAAGACCAAGAAGTAAGAGTGATCGAGCTTCGAGGGCGTAGAGACGCGCTTGAATGAAGTTGAAGAAAGTTGTCCACGAGGTTCCACTGAAGCCTAGGATGTGCCAGAGCGCAGGAGAACAAATCTGCACGCTACGAAGGCTGGTAAAGCGGGAGAGTGCAAGTTGCGTGCACATGAAGGTGCGAGAAGAACTTTACACTCTTTGAGACGCCACTCCAGGGATCGCCAGCGTGGCAAGAGTTTGTTAGAGCTTGAAGCACACGGATTGCTTATGTGGCGTGGATCAACACATGAAGAACAAAACCAAATCACTCCAATCCGTTGATTAATTCTGGTGAAGAGATCAAGGCACACGGATTGATGAGGTGGCATTGTGTTTAGTCTTTGTTTGTTACACGGTTGAGTTATAGGTTTAGCTTCAGACTTGTGTATAAATAGAGTACTATTTCATTCACTCTAAGTATTGCAAACGTAGAGAATATAGGAAGCTAGAGAGAGCTTAAGAGATATTTCGTTTGTAATCAGAGAGTGTTGAGAGTGCCTTTGTTCTTCAGAGCTGAACTGAGAGTATTGTAGAGAGAGTACTTACGAGTGAGCTTCTCGTGTTGAAGCAAGAGCTTGTAATCACTTCTTAATCAATACAAGTGTAGTGGTGAGTTTTATCCCGAGTCAAGTAGTGACTTAGGGTTCTCACTGTTTGGAAATTCTTGTGTGTGCAAATATTGATGCGCTTTAACAACTTAAAGCGCGCTTTATTGTCTGTCTAACCTCTTCCGCACTTAAGGACTTTAGTAAATTCATTACTAATAGTTCAACATAGGTTAAGCGCAAGCCAAGTATTCAAAGCGCAATTGAATCCTTGTTAAGCGCAACTAAGGCTTAATGAACCTTAGTGACAGAGAACAATAGCTGATCAAAACACGTGTTTTCTACTTTGGTAACGTGTTAAAACCAACAATTGGTATTAGAGCAACAGGTTAGCTATTTGCACTAATCCTTTTACAGGTTCAAAAGGATTCTCAAGTCTAGAACAATGGCCAGCTTCAACCACGGTATTTCTCTCGCCAAGCCCCATGTCCTTGTTGAAGGCGAACTTGAATGGTGGCTCACTATGACGAAGAACTACATCCAGCAAACCGACTATCAGTGCTGGAAGATTACTCCGAGATGGATGACTCAAAATGGGAAGCAAAAGAGTACCAACTCATGGAGAAGAATGCTAAAGCGCGACAGCTCATTCTTAATGCTCTATCAAGGAAAGATATAGACAAGGTAATGTCCCTTCCCACTGCTCAAGCTATGTGGAAAGCTATTATAAACATGCACTCTGGCAGTGATGATATGAAGGACAACCGTATCTTTGAGCTTAATCGCGAGTTTTGCTCCATTCGAATGGGGGAAAATGAGCTCGTCTCTGATTATCATTCTCGGTGTCAAATCCTGTACGACAAGATGCTTTCTGCTGGAATGGAGAAGAAAGCTTGAGAGTATTCTATGGCGTTCATTCATGGAGTGAACTCAAAGTATACAACCCTCAAGCAAATTCTTCTTCAGTCCAAGGAAACCCGAGAATTGCCTATCTCTATTCTTGCAGGTAAATTTAAAGTGCAGGAAATCAAGAACAACGAGGAAAAGCACTCAAACCAAGAAACAAGAGGGATAGCGCTCAAGCTTTCACGAGTACTCAAAAATCTTGAAGATGATGAAGAAGGAGAAGACGACGATGATAAGGACGTCGCTATGATGACTAAGGTTGTGAAGAAATTCTTCAAGAAACAGGGTGGTTTCAATCAGCGCGATCCTACCTCCAAGCAACGCGTCTTCAAGGAGTTCACCTGTTTCAACTGCAACGAGAAGGGACACCTTGCTAAAGCATGTCCTCATCTAAAGGTGAATCCAAGCGCAAGCTCCACCGAAAAACAACCCCCTCCTAAACAAGCTTTTGTTTCACTCTGGGGTGAATCTGATGGAGATTCGGATGATGGAGCGCAAGCTGGTGTCTGCTTGATGGCTGGTAGTAGATCAGACTCAGACTCTAGCTCTGACGTTGAGGTAACGGATCTTAACTATGAAATCTTACCCAAGCGCAACCTTATCAATCTTGTAAAAGAATTAATGGTTGATCATAAGTCACTAGCTGATGAAGCTAGGGGACTTCTGGATGAACTTAACAGTTCTAAGGAAGAAGTAGTTGAGCTTTCCAAGCGCTTACATGATAACCCCACTCTCTTGACAAAATCCTGTGAGCGTTGTCATGAAAGCGAGTTGGAAAGAATCTCTGACTCAACCAAGGATGTAAAGCTCGATCAGATTATATCAAAGCTTGACATTCTTACTAAGCTAGTAGAAGCAAAGTCTGTCCCTCAAACAGGCTTTGTGAAAGCTAGACCTGGATTGGGTTATGACCCCCAGGAATCTTCCTCTAAATCCAGCTCTTCTCTATCAAGTGATTTCTCTTCCAAAATCAAATCACTTGAACAAGACCTAACTGCCTACAAGAGTGAAAACTCTCATTTGAAGGGCAGATTAAAGGTTCTTGAGGATCAACCTTTAGAAACCAAACAGTGGTTTCATGGGGCTAAAGCGCATCATTTGTATAAGAAACAAGCGCATACCCCAACTAAGCCCTATAAGCCAATGGCTAAATCCAAGGGCAAGCGTCATCGTTATCAACGTTCACATGTTGAAAACGGTTGCGCTTCAAAGAACAGAGGTGCGCTTCGTAAAGCGCGACCTCATATTGTGCTTGATCTTAATGACCCTAGCTATTATGAGCCTGTTTATAAAACAAGTGAGTCAATAGCTATGGACAATGTTCCCACGAAGCGTGCGCTTCGTAGGGAACATAGAAATTAATCTTTTTCTGTGCAGAATGAAATGAAGAGTAGAAGATTCACGTTTAGCGGTTGTTTGTAACGAGCGATCCACTACGGCTACTCTCATTTCAACATAAGGAAGAAGCACAAGACTTCTTCAGGGCAAAAGGCAAGAAAAGATCACGAGACATATCTAGTACATCATTCAAGGACTTAATATCTCGATGTACACTTTCCACGTGATTATCTGAAGCGCAAGGGCATCAAGCTTATTCATGTATCTTCAGAAGGGCAATTGGCAGATATCTTCACTAAGGCGCTTAA
Source organism: Phyllobates terribilis (assembly GCF_046119375.1). Taxonomy (NCBI): domain Eukaryota; kingdom Metazoa; phylum Chordata; class Amphibia; order Anura; family Dendrobatidae; genus Phyllobates; species Phyllobates terribilis. Next base: position 24,762 of record NW_027368189.1, read on the forward strand.
TCGTCAGGTATTCTTAAACCTCAGGGTTCAGCTTGGCCTTATTCGACTCCATTAAGCTTCGAGGCAATGGCACTGTAAGTATTACTCTATTTGACTAGAACTAGCGAGCTTAGTATCAAGGTACGAACTATGGTCGCTTGCGCTTGATAGCTTTGAGTCTTCATGCTTTTGATTGATCATTGAAATGAATTAGTATTGAACTTGTCTGACTTGTTTGGCTCGATTTGATATAATCCTAATCCATGCATGCTCTTATTTGCCAAAAACGTGACAATGGTGATCGTCTTCTACCCATATTACATGCCTAAGAAATGATCCATTGCATAGGTGTCCCTAGCCTGACTAGATGTAACGCTTCTCTCGTCCTTTATTGAGCTCTACATATGAGAAGTATTCATTTGGTGACATAAAGCCTCAATTACCATAACTACATGTATATGCACATACGTCCACATCAACTTGAGTGATTGAATGCTCTAATGTCCCCTATATGAAATGTGCATCTTCTTGTTCATGAATTTCTTTACATTGTAGTTTGAAAATCGAACTGGACATCACACTCTCACGACTACTCATCTCAATCTGTTTTATGCTTCTTCGGTTTAACAAAGATCAAGCATGTGCTTCAGTGTTACGTCCACTCAGAAGTGGTTCAGCATGCGCTTCAGTATTCAGCGCATGTAAGTATTCAGTGCATCGCTTTAAGGCTGACAAAGCAGTCCAGCAGGTTTGGTCGGCTGTACAAACAGAATGGGCCAGCTGGTGCAACTGCGCTCAAGAAGACCGTGTTTGGCCCCAATATGCCAAAAGGTACGCTCATAGTTGATCTGCTTTACTCTTCTAAACGATTATTGCACCACTTCATCACCATCATCATCACGCCACGCAAGTATGTTCGTGATAAAGACGTCATTATTGCCATCTTGTTGCCCAAGACTGAGGAGAAACCCCACTCTAGCTCGCGCTCCGAGCTGAGCCCTCGCGCTCGGGTCTCCTCCAGCTCCGCAGATATGTCTGTTCTAGTGGCTTCAATGGAAGCGCATCAGGAGCGGGTCGAAAAGCGTCTTGGAGAAATGGTGGAAATTATGTCTTCAATGCTGAAGCTAGTTCAGGAGAAGTTCAATGAAGAACGGGGTGGTAGCCCATGAGTTGTTGTGATGGTTGCGTTTTTTAAAGCGCATTTGCTGATTCTCTTTTTTCTCTCTACTCTGTTTATGTGATTTGTGAATTAGCTCGGTAGGTTTCCAGCTCCTCTTGTGGCAGTTTGTACTTAATGATAACGAAGTATGCATTTGATTTTTATATCTCTGAGAGCCTTACTAACCTGACTTTTCCTTACTTAAGTTGCTCATTTTTCTCTCTTAAGATTTGTTTGACGTCTTAGCTAGCAAGCGCACTCTACTATCTTTCTTACCGTATGACTCTGCTTTGAATTTTTCGATGATGTCAAAAGGGGGAAAAACACAGGTAAATTCCTCTTTGATTAAGGGGGAAGTATGAGATCGTGCTTGAATTCAGGGGGAATTGAAAACTGGTATGGTTAAGTACCTTGGTAAGTTACTTTGATCCAATTCCGAATCTGAATACTTGATTAAATTGATATTATTGCCTTCATCTTAGTCGCTTAAGAAAGTATTCATGAGCTTACCTGTTTACAGTTCGTCATCATCAAAAAGGGGGAAATTGTTAGTTGAGCTTTAATCATCTTGTTAAAGCTCAATCTATTTCTCTTTGTTTTGATGATAACAAACTAATATGTTTAATCTCTTAGTGTTTTTAAGCCTTCCAGGTCATTGCCATATTTGTAAGGATGCGCTTAAGTCACTTAGAGATGCGCTTGACTGGTCACAGTCGCGCTTAACACCAAGCGGAGAAAGTAAGTTTCGCAAACGGTGTTTAATAAATCCATTCAAGACCAAGAAGTAAGAGTGATCGAGCTTCGAGGGCGTAGAGACGCACTTGAATGAAGTTGAAGAAAGTTGTCCACGAGGTTCCACTGAAGCCTAGGGTGTGCCAGAGCGCAGGAGAACAAATCTGCACGCTACGAAGGCTGGTAAAGCGGGAGAGTGCAAGTTGCGTGCACAGGAAGGTGCGAGAAGAACTTTACACTCTTTGAGACGCCACTCCAGGGATCACCAGCGTGGCAAGAGTTTGTTAGAGCTTGAAGCACACGGATTGCTTATGTGGCATGGATCAACACATGAAGAACAAAACCAAATCACTCCAATCCGTTGATTAATTCTGGGGAAGCGATCAAGGCACACGGATTGATGAGGTGGCATTGTGTTTAGTCTTTGTTTGTTACACGGTTGAGTTATAGGTTTAGCTTCAGACTTGTGTATAAATAGAGTACTATTTCATTCACTCTAAGTATTGCAAACGTAGAGAATATAGGAAGCTAGAGAGAGCTTAAGAGATATTTCGTTTGTAATCAGAGAGTGTTGAGAGTGCCTTTGTTCTTCAGAGCTGAACTCAGAGTATTGTAGAGAGAGTGCTTACGAGTGAGCTTCTCGTGTTGAAGCAAGAGATTGTAATCACTTCTTAATCAATACAAGTGTAGTGGTGAGTTTTATCCCGAGTCAAGTAGTGACTTAGGGTTCTCACCGTTTGGAAATTCTTGTGTGTGCAAATATTGATGCGCTTTAACAACTTAAAGCGCGCTTTATTGTCTGTCTAACCTCTTCCGCACTTAAGGACTTCAGTAAATTCATTACTAATAGTTCAACATAGGTTAAGCGCAAGCCAAGTATTCAAAGCGCAATTGAATCCTTGTTAAGCGCAACTAAGGCTTAATGAACCTTAGTGACAGAGAACAATAGCTGATCAAAACACGTGTTTTCTACTTTGGTAACGTGTTAAAACCAACAGCAAGTCTTAGCAATGCGGCCCTTCTCTTGACTGTTGTATCATGTGTAGTTCTTAAGATCCTTTTTTTAGGTAGAACCAGATCGTGAGGCTTTTTTCTTGATGAACATTTTCACCATATTTGTCATCAAGGCAATCTTTAGGTCATCATCATCATCGGCCCCTTCATTTTCCTTCTTCTCCAGCACTCTAGTGAGCTTCAAGGAAGTCCCTTTTGCTTCCATGATCACGCTATCTCTTTGGTTGTCGGATATTTCCTGGTCAAACAACATTCCAATGATAACTCTTGATGGAAGGGACATTCTTACATTTGAGATAAGGGCTATTCTTGTTGTCAACTAGTACATGTTGCTCATTTTGTAGATCACATGTAGAGATTGTTCTCATTGAGGGATGGTGATGCCAGTAGTGCTTAGTTTGTCAACTAAGATTTTGAATCTGGATTGGCACGCGGACAAACTTTCACCGGGCTAAATCCTTAAGGCATGAAATTCTCTCAAAAGGATGAACATTAGGTTGTTCCTTATGCCATGACTTCCTCTTTGGATGGATATAAAGGCAGATCATATTTCCTTGGCTGTTGCGATGCTAATGACTTTGTCTATGTCACTTCTTGTGAGTCCGATGAGTATGGTTGTTGAGATATGGAATTTTTCTCAATCGTGATATAGTGATTCAATCGCCAATCCTTTCTATCTTTGATGTTTGCAAGGATCTCCTCATCACCAAGTTTGATGATTTTCTAGTATTGGTAGTCTTGTGTCTGGTAGTATGTTTTGTGAACTCCCAACCACCAATCGAGCTCACCTTCTTGAAGTTGGTGTGGTTTGTTGATGGATACACCAAGTGTGAATTCGCCGTTCCTGGTCATCGTTTCATAATTGGATCCTGCTCCAATATCGTTTGTAGGATTGTGAAAGGAGCTTAATGGTAAGAGCGGAATTTGAGCTTCTTCGATTTAAAAACACAATTCTGAAATGCTACTTTCCTTTTTTATTGATCGATCACAAGATTACAACGTAAGATGAACACACAGTTCTAGAATCGAGACACGACTCTCTCTCTCTTATGCTTGATGATTTTCCAGCATTGGTAGTCTTGTGTCTAGATGTATGTTTTGTGAACTCCCAACCACCAATCGAGCTCACCTTCTTGAAGTTGGTGTGGTTTCTTGGTGGATAAACGAAGTATGAATTCTCCGTTCCTAGTCATCGTTTTAGAATTGGATCCAGCTTCACTAACTATTGTAGGATTGTGAAATGAGCTTAATCCTAAGAGCGGAATTTGAGCTTCTTCGATTTAAACACACAAATTCTCAAATGCTACTTTTCTTTTTTATTGATCTATCAAAAGATTACAACTTAAGATGAATACATAGTTCTAGACTTGAGACACGACTCTCTCTCTCTTAAGCTTGCCCAATCTCTCTATCAATAATGCTACTCGATGATCTAATAAAACCTATTCTTCAACACTTAAATGATAAATGGTAAGATGATTAATATGATTATTGTCCTAAAGAATAATAATCAAATATTCTAGCTTATTCCAAATCTAAACAATATAAAGTGTCTGAACCATAAGATCCACAAAGTATCAGAACCGTTTCATAAAGAAATAATTCTTTCCTAACATAGGAACTGGTGGATAAGCTTTCCATATTATCCCGCTCGGTCCCCTTTATTTATATACTTTGGTTCCTATCGAGCTAGTAATGATCTCTATTTCATCGTGTCCTTCTAGTATGAGCGTCGATCCCATTTAGCACTTCCAATGTGTTCATTCCTCCTTAGTTCCTTTAACTTAATCCAAGATTTTCCAGTTGCTTCGCGTTTAGCATGATTCTAATGAAAGATCATATACAGTCCTACAATAGCTCACTCAAGATAGATGTTCAATGCAATAAGTGTTTGTTATCATTAAAACTGAGGAGACGAAGGATAAAAACTAAGTTACCAGTTCTTATAACCCAACAGGTTATAGCTTTGAGCTACCATCCTTCCCTTGTTGCCACAACAATGCCTTTATTTTTAAGCTTGTTAACAAAGACCCAACTTTTACCAGTCATGGTTCTATTAAAGGGCCTTGTAACCAATTACCACACTTTATTATGCTCAAACTCCTGGAGTTCATTGTATACCTAGGATCTAATCCGGGTCTTTTAGAGCATTCTGAATATTTTTTTGGCTCTTCCAAACACACAAACGCATTAAAGGCATACAAATTATTAAGAGAAGAGAGTTTATGAATCCCTTTATAATATAGATTGAGAATTTGATCCTCAAGATGTCACTTTTTTCTGCTATTAAGTTTTGTTGTCGATCACTGTGACAGTTGGGAGATCAGTTAGAGAAGCACTTTCATTATGGAGAGTGGAAGTGACACTCGCTTCAGCTAGTGAAGAACTCGCTTCACCTGGATTTAGATTCTTTTTTAAGCTTGACATGCATAGAATTTTGATTAGGAGCCTGCTACACATACATTGTGTTAGCCCTGTTGGGTTCCCTTCTGTTCTTTCTGAAGTACGTTGATCATGTGCTCTAGATATTCATTCCTGTTTTTGCAAGATTGACAAGCTTTGACTAGAGAGTTGATCTTTTTAGTCAATTCTCTAGTGAGGGAGTCAAGGAAGTAAATGCAGTATCAACATGAGGATCATATCCCAAACCAAGTCTAGCTCTGACAAAGACTATTTGATTAACAATCTTCTCATTAATAGAATAGTAAGTTGATTGAACTTGTTCACTAGTAAATGTAAATTATTGTTAATATTGCTCTCAGATATACCTTGTTGACTCTTGGCTTTACATGATTCACATGTCTAGGTACCTAAAGTAAATTTTTTAACATGCAACTTTTTAGAGAATTCCAATGTTTCAAGCCTAAGTTTATTCTGCTACATTTTCTAGGCACTTATAGCATATGTAATACTTATGGTATGATTGGAACACATCCTTGACATATCCGCTTAGAAGCAAGCTAAGAAGCTGATGTACATGTATATTGGCACGATTTTAGCATGTTATTGGTGTTATTTTGAGCTGTAATGGTTTGTATTTTGTTCGCATCACTCTACTACCATCTTTTCCGTTTCATGATGATATTTGAGGCTTTTAGAGTGAAGACAAGAAGAGTCAAAGTGAAGACAAAGACGAGCTAAGATTCAAGACAAATTTAATGAGTCTTTTGACTGATTGCTTTGCGGCACCCGCTTGTGTTCCAGTGGGGCCTGTCTATCAAGTCTTTAGGATTTTCCAATCCTAACTTGTAGCGGTCGCCGATGATCCAGAGGCGCCCGTCAATCCAGCACTTACCATCCGGAAAACTTTCTTACTTGCTATTTTCGGATTTATTTCTTGTGTTAGACATTCCTTGTTTTTACATTGTTTACAATTATATTTAGTAGCCAATCTAGGAAGGAATTTAGAAGATTTCTCTAGAGATTTTTTAAGGTTTATTTTCTAGATCCGTTATTATGTTTGTAAGCATTATTCAAAGATTACAAAGATTTTCTCCGAAGAACATGTCTTAGTGTATCGGTATGAACAACTAACTCTATTTTCTTAGTAAGGTTTAGTTGAATTTTTCAATACACGTTTGATGTGAGTTTATCTATTATATACCGATGCGAAAGTAATACTCTTGTCTCTTGTTCTGAACGTTCAGTGACTTACTGATTGAGTTCTAGTTTGATCATCTATTATTTGACTTGATTTATAATACTGCTAAGATAGTTTATGCTTGTTTGATGCATTCTATTCCTTTGAAGCCAACATGTTATTCTATTATCTTTTTCTGCTAGGTGTTTCTTGTATATACTTGAATTATAGGATACCTGCTCTACTATATCGGTATCCTGGTAGTCCTTCCTTACTGGCTCCATTTTTTCGAACCACTGACTGGGTCGTCGTTTTTAACTACATGGATCAGACTAGTTAGCTCTGGTTGAGGTTGTAGTTAATCTTGTGTAGGATTAGGAACAACTCAAATGAAGGTAGAATCTTTAGATTTACTAGGATTGTTGACACTGTTGAATAATGTTACGACACTTTACTAAGATTACTTCCTTCCATTGATAATTTTTATTTTTACTTTTCCTAGTTATATATTTCTAATAACATGGATTTTCTACATATTTTAGTAGTCTAGTTGAATCATAGTTTAGGTCATTTGCATGCATATTTTATATATCTTATTGTTAGTTTCATATTATCTTGTTACTGGTACTTTTATGTATTTCAATTATTTTTGGGAAAATTAATACAAGACATTGGAGCAGGTTGTAGCGGAGCATGGGTCAAATATAATCAGATCGTACGTTGATATAGTTGGACCACGTAGAACAAATGGATCTTGGATTGAACTAATTGGAACGTCTAAAAGATGGAAGAGATCAGTGACCATTTGATTAATTCACAATTAAGTGAAGTTGAATGGTGGGACATTACATTTAATTTTGGAGAGGAGATGATTATTTCAGTTGGTGGCTTGGGTTTGTATTCCTGTTTCGAGGGAGGGTTTCGTCCGTGATTTTTTGGCACGGGATTGAATTTCAAAATGGGTTTCGTCCATGATTGTTCATTTTTAGCCCTTTTATCAATTCGCATTATTTTGTTATTGAGATTGAGATTTATCTTGGTGATTATTTCTTAACCCACAAAAGTTTATATCTAGTATAAATCTATTGATATCTTAAATCATATTTGGCTAAACTCCTAGTTCTAAGGTTATGGTGATCCTGACAATGTGAATTTAGATAGAGTTAAACTTTTTCCTGAATTGAAATATTATTGGTTCGCCCCTATATACTATATGATCATTTTAGCTTTGGCTAATTGGATCTATTAGTGTCTGAGACTTAAAGGTGATAACGATAGCTGGTAATTATGTGGAGTTTGAGAAAAAGGTGATAACTTTGACCAGAATCCTAGAAATTGAACCTATGTGTTACTTGTGTAAGAGAAACTTTATTACTCTTGAGGATACTACGTTTTCATAGATGTTCTGGGTTTAGGTTGATTTAACGGATCTTATTTCAGTTTATATCTAGACTCTAAGTGCACTAATGGGTTTGAATGAGATTAGGTATGCGCGACAACGATTGCTAATTTAGTTTAGACACATTTACTATCTTTTTAAAGGAGTGAGTAAATCACCTTAGACGACTTACCTTCAATAATAAGACTAGATTCAAGAAAAGTTTTATTTTATCTACTAAAGCATTGTCACGATAATCCTTATCCTTAGACACATTTATCCCTTATATACTCTATTTGTTTTATTTTCTTTCTTAGTGGTTAATTTAGTATAGGTTTCCTCAACTTAATGTATTTTCTGCCTATCACATTGGTAGTTGTTTCAATTAATATACATTGGTCTATGTGTGTCTGACAATTGATTACTACAACTGATATCGTACACTTGCAAGTAGGTATTTGCCACATAAAATTTTTGCATTGTTGCTGGTACCTAACTATTCATATTAATTGGTATCTCTATTTGGTATGTCTTGTTCATTATTTTTCCTTAGATTTTTTGTGTGTTTCAGGTCAAAATTAAATTTAAAAACAGCTACATCTTCCCTCTTACTACAAGCCATCGCCTCTGATTTCTTGTCAATTTGTGCTTAATGTAAAGATTCATGAAAGTTGGATGTTCGTGGTCATTTTCTTTTCCTCTCTCTTTTTTTCTGCATTTGGCAAGTGTAGGATTTATATTTGGGTAGAGATAATTGCATGTGTAGACTCTTCTTGAATTTTAGTGTTAGTTTGCATATTTCGTTTGTTTTTTTTATTTTCTTCTACCTTTCTTTTCTGTTTTCTATGAATTGCATTGATTATCTGCATTATGATGTTGGATTACTCCCTTGTTTATTCCCTTATGGGTTCTTTTAATGGTGCATATGCTATGAGTCTTCTTAATATGTTTTGTTTGTTAAAATTGCAATTGAATTATGAGGATGATATGATTAATCAAACTTTTTACATTGACCTGAGCATGTGCACTTTGATTAAGATGCATTAGGACCGATACTGTAGATAAATATCCTAATGAGTTTGTTGGCCGTTCTTAGAATAAAATTGAATAAGTCCTATATCATCCATGTGATCTCTCTTTGCTTATTATCTCTAGAACTTGCTTCTATATCTCTTCGAGAATCCATGTAAGGCTAGTATGTATTAAATTTGATTGAGACATTATTTTTCATGAGACTATATTATCCTTGACCACCCTTATATTGATTTACTCCTCTTATAGACCTTTGAACCTTAAATCCTTTTCTTCAGTAGCTCCACAAAAGTAATTGAAGCCTATATGAATATCCAACCTATCAGAGGTATTAAACTTCAATATTCTTTGTGTGGATGTAGGACAAGCTTGGGGGAGATGAGTATATGATGGGTGTTTAATGGTATTGGATTGTAAAGTGTTTTATCACGTTGTTCATATCTATTTACTTACTTCTTCTTCATAACAAATCAAACGTTAAAAAAGGGACAAAAGAAAAAACAACAAAAGAAAAGAGAAAAAGAAATAAGTGAAGAAGATGAATGAAGAAACCAATGACAACTTCGTAAATCTTGGGTTGGGTTGCGATTCATAAGCTTATTTTAATATCTGTTATGTTGGTGTTATTTTAGAGAAGTTCTCTTCCCTTGATTTACCACCACATAGCCAAAGATTGTCCATTCTTTATCAATGTACCTTCGCCACATTACAACCCTACAATATGTGTCATGATTATGTTTTGCTTTGTGCCTAACATTGGAGATTTAGATTTGGGTGCAAGCATATGGTAGTTTAACATTCCAAGATGATAAATGAAATTCAGTGGAACCCATGAGTGTGAGTGACTTTATATTTATATTGGTGAGGTCTAGATTGGAGAAACTAATGTATTCTTGTCATTGATTAAGAACCATGGTAGGGAGGAATTTGTCTCTTGTTTGACCTTTCAATGGTTATCGCTCACTTGTCTCTTCGATTGAGACAACTATTGTATATATTGTGGACTCATTAGTGATGTACTTACTTGACAACAAGAATGGTTCAAGCTTTAATGATTTGATAAAGTCTATTTCCTACATATTTTATGAGTCTAGCTGCATCTTAGTTTAGGTCATTTGCATGCATATTATATATATTTTATAGTTAGTTTCACATTATTATTTTTCCGAGACTACACTCGTACTTTTATATATTTCAAGGATTTTTGGGAAAATTAAAACAACACATTGGAGTATCTTGGAGAAGAACATGAGCTAAATATAGTAAGACCATAGTTGGATATGGTTGATTCACTTAGAAGAAATGGATCTTGGATTTGACCAACTTGAATGTCTACAAGATGGAAGAGTTCAATGACCATTTGATTAATTCACAATTAAGAGAAGTTGAATGGTGCGACATTTCTTTTAATTTAGGAGAAAAGTTGATAAGTTTAAAATGGTGACTTGGGTTTGTGTTCTTGCATGAAGAGACGGGTTATATCCATGTTTGTTTGGCTCGGGATTGGATTTGAAGATGGAGTTTGTTTGCTAGATTGATTCTAATATTGGTATTATCATTCTAACCCTTTTGCGAGTTTAAATTATTTTATTATTAAAATTTAGATTGATCTCAAGTGTTTATTGCGTTATCCGTAAAAGTAGAATTCAAGTCTAAATCTATTAATATCTTCAATCATGTTTGGCTAAACTTCTAGTTCTCATGTTATAGTGATCCAGACAATGCGAGTTCTGATAAAGTAATACTTTTGCCTGAACTGAAATAATATTGATTCGTTCCTAGATACTTTATGCCCATTTTATCTTTGGCACATTGAATCCTTTTAGAGTTTGAGACTGAAAGGTGATAACAATAATAGGAAGTGGGAAGACTTTTAGCAGGTGTAGAAGAGTTTACTTTTCCCACTGTCTTTTACGTCCTTCAAAATGGAATATGAGGAGAAACCGGAAACGATAATTTTAGGTAGACCGTTTATGAGAACCATGAACGTGGTATTGATGTACGCGTTGGTTCTACTATGGTGAGATCTGGTCATAAAACTATCAGTTTTAATATTGATGGAACGACCACCACTACCTTAATGATTCATTTTTATTTTTGGGATTGGTATGGTACACCCGATCCTGCACATTTCTATTGAAAGCGGTATGAGCAAGCTGACCCTCAATGCTAGTGATGTTTTGGGTATTTTTCCAACTTGACTAATCTTTCCCGGAGAACTTAGTTCCCCGTATGTTTTGCACGACACACTTAAGAGCATAAAACATTCCCCAGAAAATTCTAGTTTGGGAGAGGTACTTGATGTCCGTTGAAAAGGCTAAGCCTAAAGTTAAATGACAACATGGGCATACTCAGAAATTCTTAGATACTAGTTGTCTACGGTTTTGGCAGGTGAGTATTCCGAGGGACTTGGATACCATAGAGTGAATTGAGGTTAATGTGAGTCATGCCATGACTCCTACCATGACTCTTACTTAGGCGCATCTAGAAGGGATACCCCGAGTGAGGTAGTTGTTTTTCCTTATTATAGTTAGCTTAGTATAATTTTTTAGTACAAATCAAGTAAGTCCGTCTCCAGATCTGCAACCATTGGTGATGTACAAAGGTATGAATACGTTTCTTCTTTTGAACTAATTTATACAAAAAAGAGTGAAAGTGAGATTCTTTTAGGAAAAAAATTGAGTGAAAAAGAATGGAGCATACAAAAATAGTGTAAGAGAATAGAGAGGAAACAAAATTTTTAAAAAAAAGAACTAAAACATAGAAAACTTGAAAAAAATATTCTACATGGATGTCATAAGAAACGAGAGAAGTATCATGAGTCTTAAAAAGGATGTTGAGTGAGTGAGCGTATTTAGCGGTGATTTGTTTCAAGAGATGGCACTATAAACCAAGAGCGTTGTGTGACAAGAAAGGGTTGAACAAGTATTGGAAGCGTTATGAAAGCAATGTTCTGAAATTACAAGATTTTACCCATATTTAAACCCAATTCCCATTCATCTTGTTCTTCCTCACATATCCTCCATTAAAACCCAAACACAAACACAAACACAAACACAAACACAAACACAAACACAAACACAAACACAAACACCATTCTCTCCTCCCCTTCCAGTTCTCCTCTATAAATTCCTCCTTGCAACCAAAACCTACAAGAAAACCACATTTCTAGTAATTTACTATTCCATTTCCTTTTATAAGCCAAACGTCGAGTTTGTTCTCTGAGTTGAAGACCGGCACCCGTCCGTCATTTTCAAGTGCTGCCCGCCACATCCTTTAAGATAAGATCTAGCCAAAAGTTGCACAAGTTGTTGCTTCCATTAGGTTTGGCTTTCCCCAATATAGGTTTTGACTAATCATTTCCCGATTGAAAGCCGGTTTCAAGGCATGTCGTTCATTTGAAGTGTTTGCCATGTTTCCAACGGTTTTCGGGTTGTTGATTCGCTGTTCGCGGCTACCATTGACCGCCTCATGATATAGTGATTTCGTATGGTGTATCTATCGGTTATCAGCCTAGGATTTTTAGAGTTTAGGTGTCATTTATGTGCAATTTTGGAATCCCGGTTAAAATATAATATTTTAAGGATTCGCAAAAGACACGAAGGCAACATGTTGGAACATCGCTTAGGAGATGAAGTTTAGTGAAGTATTCCTTATGAGATCCAAAGAAACAAATAAGAACCGATTCTACACTCGTGTCGTCCATGAAGATAATTGAAGATTTCCCTCCGTCTGTGATCACGGAAGTTACATCTTGTGTTTGTGCCTTGCCTACCATCGAGATCCTGATTTGTTAGCCGCGGCCGAACTTTGTCAACTTCAGATTTCCATTGATTCCGCGACCGCAATTTTCATTTCTCGCACCTGTGGCATTGTTCATCTGCGATAGTGTTGACGCATTTTATGCACTCGCGCATATTGTTCATCAGTTACTGTTCATTAAGGTTACTATTCATCATGAAGACTTTTCTTCTTCAGTTTCTATTGTAATTTAATTTATTTGTTTTCCTTATTAATTAGCCCAAAACTTATATACTATTTAAGGCTTGTGTTTTTCGTTTTAAGGGAGAAATTTGAGTATTCCACTTTTATTTCTCTCTCTTCCTTCTCAATGAAGAACTTATTTTATCCTAGTTTTGCTTTGACGCTTGATGCCCTCACATTATTTCCGTTGTGAGATTACTACCTTTGTTATAATCCATTTTGGTTGTTTTAGTTTTTCTTGTCTTTAGTTCTTATGGATTTGTATTGATTTATCGGGCATGATCACCTAGGTTTATCAATATTCTTCATATTGCTTGTTCTTGATTTTCGAGTTGAATATCTTATCTCTATGTAGCAAGAATGATTTGCATGAACTAGTTGTGATTGCCTATTGTATGGAGAACTGATTTTGGGTCAAGTATCCGACTAGTTGTCTATGGTGTTGCATGCATCTATCTATTCCTGAGATCATTGCTAATAATTTATTTAATCTTGATAGTTTCAGGATTATATTTCAATAGGGTTATTAGAAATAGTTTGACTAATAGCTTTATCCGAACAGGGATTAGGAAAAAATGGATTGATTGAACTTAAGATTAATAGATTTCTATGATCAAATTGACTATCTGAAAAGTGAAACTCCTTTCTTTCTCTTGACTTCATCATAAACAATTTAGTTGTTACACATTGCAAGCGTAAAACACCCTTTTGGTTACTTATGTTGATCATTGATTTGTTAAGATATATATTACTTGCCTCTCTTTGGATTGTACCTATACATGGTCGTGATATTAATATAATTTGATAGTCTAGAATTACTTTTATTAGACATAATGCACTTTATCTTTTCAAATTTGGCACCGTTGTCATGGAGTCAGTTTTAATCTGTTTTGTGATTTTTCATGTGATTGAATTTCCTATGGATCTATCTTATCATCCACAATCGTGCTACTAATAGATCTCTTTTTTATTTTCATCCAGAAATTGAGTGAACTTTTCACATGAACTAGAGAGAAAAATGACTTGATAGAAAGGTTGAAGTAATGGCACAATTAACTCTACAACAACTAACCTCTTTGTATCTGGTGCAATACCCTATTCCTGTGAAATTCCCACCCTTCAGAGATGGTATTAATTTTGTAATTAAATTAGGTGTCAAGAATTTGCTCCCTTAATTCTATGGATTGGTCGTTGAAGATCTAATCATGCATCTGAGTGAATTCCGTGATATATTCATGGGTACTAAGTTGTCCAATGTCCTTGATGAGTAGATCAGGATAAGAGTTTTTCATTTTACCTTCAAAGACACCGACAAAGCTTGGTAATACCACTTACCCACTGGTACCACTGATACGTGGGTGAAGTTGCATAGATCATTCCTTTTTGAGTACTACACCACAAAGAAATGAAAATGCTATGATGAAAGTAATTACCATCATTGATCAAGGAGATGATGAGACTCTCTATGACTACTATGAGCATTTCAAGAGGTTATGTTGTAGCAGCTCATTACATGGTTTTGATGATATTGATCTTGTGCTTCATATATATAATTATTTGTTTTATAAAGAGATGAGAAACATTGACTCTGCCAGTGGTGGTAGTATTTTGGATATAACTCCGACATTACACATGTCTAAGTTTTGATGATATAGTTAATGGTACAAGATATTTTTAGAGAACCTACACTAGAAAGGGAGCCAATTATTCCAGATCCAATATCTCCATTGTGGTAAATGAAATAGCTGAGTTGAAGTATTTGATTAAGGGTTTAGCATTCCAAACAAAAACTAGTAGGTAAAAGCATATGGAATTTTTGGTGATCTGTTCCATCCTACTAATGCATGCCTGCAATTGCAAGATGATAACATTGCTGAAGTTCATACTGCTAGAGATTAAATGCATCAATGGCATCAGTTTGATCCTCAAGACAATATTATAACAAAAGGTATAATGATCACGCTAACCTTAGGTGGGGTACTAAACAAAGGTCAGATAACAACCTCAATATCAACCATGGTATCAACCACACAACCCAGATCCATAACCTAATAACTCGAGATGCATTGATGAGAGGTTGGACATCATAAATCAACACTACGCAACCTATGTGCTAACCACAATGTGAAGCATTAAGAACTTTGAGAAGCTGGTTTGGCAACTAGAGGAAGTAGTCTCCACCTTTACACAACAGAACTCTAATTCTCTACCATCTTAGATAGTGATGAACCAAAGGGCCAATGTTAGTGCCATTATATTGAGAAGTGGAAGATAGCTGAGAAGAAGTCATATTGTTGAAGAAGCTGTATTTGAAGAAACAATAGAGAAAGCGGAACGCGACTTCACGATCGTGCAAAGAACAATCCACGATCGCGCCCGGTGCGGCGATCGTGTCCCGAAGTATCACACCAAATTCATGCTCCCACATTTTGATGCTCATAGTTTGGAGTTCAATGAATCAGATTGCCTCAATGACGATCTCGATCCCACACCACTTGTTACCCGTGGTTGTGGATTTGCTCTGGCAACCAAGAAAACTCTAGAGATATTTCGGAGTAATGAAGAGGATCAGGGTGACTTTAAATTGAGGCAAGAGAACTACGCCCGTCCTGAATTCCCACCTCTTGGGTCTAAAATGTCCCCCGCAACATTCACTAATGTTCTGAAAGACAAATGAAGTACAAAGAATGACAAGGAACTTTTGAGACATTCAACAAGTGCGAGGTGAATATTCCTCTACTAGAGCTTATCAAGAGCATTCCCATATAGGTTAGTGAGCGTGTCTCCGTGGTATTTCAAAGGTGTATGCCTAATAAGTGCAACGATCATGTCATGGTGAGTATTCCTTGTATTATAGGCGGGATTTATTTGATAAATTCATGATTGACCTTGTTGCAACTATAAATGTTATTCCCTACTCTCTCTATAAGTTTGATGGTTTAGGACCTTTGCATGAGACAAGAATAGTAATTAAAATTGGTGGTAAGTCTACATTCTACCCAAAATGGGTGGTTGAAGATGTATTAGTTATGATTGATAAGCTAATATTTCCTGATGATTTCTTTGTTTTGGATATGGAATATGAGTATTAGGTTCCACCTGTTTTATTAGGTAGGCCATTTATATAAACTGCCAAAACTAAGATTGATTTATCCGAGGAGTTCCTTACTCATGATTTTGATGGAGAGATTGTGAAATTTGATATTTTTGATGCTATGAAATGTCCAATTGATGCTCATGATGTGTTACCTAGTGATATGACTTACCGTAAGGTCCCTGTCCTAGAAGATCCCTCTAATGTGTCTTTGGCTAGTGGGCCCATGTTGCTAACACTTGAGAGAAAAGCTTCCTTTGTATTCTATATAGGGGAAAGATTTTAAGCTTTAAAAGCCCTAGGATTCCACAAAATACGGGGGACATAGGAAGATACTTAAGCTAGATTAGTCGGATGGTCTAAGGTTCAAACCTTTAAATCAATGGTTCGAAAAGGAGATTGTCTCGAGTACGGTACCGAGTGCTCCCGATGGTTATGTGATTGGCAGCATCTCGTATGGCGTAAAGAGTGAAAGTTAGCATCAATTACCGGCGTATTAGGCCATAATTAGAGCATATTGTCATATTCCTGACTTCGTGGAGCAAAGGAGCTAAATACGGGGATTACGAGTACAAGGAACAAGACGCGGAAGGCAAGTAACAAGGGCGTGCAAAGAAGAGACGAAGAGGAAGAGTTATGGCCTTGGCAAGACCAAATCAAGAAGGTTTAACAGTGGCGCAACCGCGCCCGACTTGGTGCGACCGCTCCCTAATTACTGAGCATCGGTGTGAACGCACCAACACATGCCCGCCTGCGCCATTCTCCCGATCTGAACCGCGTGAATCCCTAATTTTTGGAGTTTTAGTGGGCTTTTACCTAGTTTTGTATAGATTTCGGGTTGCGCTTCTTAGTACTTATTTTCTAGGTTTAGTTTCTTTATAAATATATGTGACCTTTGCCTCCATCCAACACACAACATTTCATACAATAATTTCTTAGGTTTAATAGAATGAGGAGAGAGTATTCTCCCAAGCTTTTTCTCCAGTCTGAAGCCTGCTGAGGCATGGGTTTATAGATTTCCTCTTATGGTTCTAATAATAATATATGCTATTTGATTTTTTTATCCTCTTGATTATATCAGTTATTGATTGCGATGTATTTATCTAGCTTATCTACCTATGTTTATATATTTCTTTCATATAGCTACGTCCTGGTTTATCCTAGTTGGAGAACCATGCCTACTTAGTAGCAATTCATTTACTTGGACTAGTTGGACTTGTAGATGTAGGAGAGTAATGAGGTGTTAGTAGCCAAGTTGCGCTGATTCTCCCTATCTATTCATGGACTTTATGCTGCCTAGGAGATTGTCTTAATAGTTTTAGGGTTGGATTCGTAGGTAAGGGCGTTAGGACTAGTTGACCTGATTACCTATTTAGGAACATGGATTAGGACAAAATTAGCATATAATTGAGAGAATGAACCCAATTGACAATAAGAAGTCAAGAATCAAACCCATGAATCCGTAGGTAGATGGATGTAGACCAAAGCATTTGCTTTTATTGTTTTCTAGATCATTTATTCAGTTTCACCTTATTTCACCCTATTTCCCTTTTGGTTACTTTAAAGCTAATTCCATTGCAAGCACAAGAATCGGCCTATTGACTCCTTGTGGGATTCGACTCCTACTTACTGCTCTACACCTGTAGAGAAGTTGAAACGATTAACATTGATAGGGCCTACGACAGCCCCGTCAAATTGGTGATGTTGCCGGGGAGTCATGTTTTATTTTATTTTGTTTGTGATCTAATTAGCTTTGGTGTTGGACGTTACACGGTCAGCACCCACGTTACTAATGAGTTCCGATAGTTATAGAGACAGGTTGAGACAAATCATGAGAGCAGCTGAGGAGATGGATGACTTGGAGGCCAGGCTGGATAAGCTTCAATAGGGCTCCATCGAAAGTGCATCAGTAAGAGAGGCTGCGAGGATCGCTGAGAATGAGGCTGCGAGAGTCATTGAGATAGAGGCTGTGAAAGAGGCTGCAAGAGCCGTTGAAAGGTAGGGTGAGCAAAAACGATACAATTACTACTACTCCAGGCAGCTGCTTCATCCAGCGCAACAATGGTGGAGACCATACCCCGACCCGGAACCTTCTACACGGACCTTGATGCAGGTCTTGTTTGAGCATCTTGAAAGCACTACTAGAGCACTCAAATACAACACCAGGTGGATGATCGATGAGTCACAAAACATCACGTGGAAGGAGAAACAGGCAGCCAGCATCTACGCCACCCCAGCTAGCAGTGACTAGAGCTCGAATGAGGGGTATATAGAGGACGAAGATATAGAGGTCGACGGTTCGAGCAATACACACCCCCAAGCTGAGGAGGAATCCCCAAATCAGTCACGGAGAAGGCGCGCAATGACGCATCTGAGGCATCACGCGACCGCGCCCCATCTACACGCGACCACGCCTCTATTACTGAGAGTGGTGCTGCTGGGCCCCCTACCAACGCGATCGCGGGTTTACGGACTACTTTCCGAAAACTGAGACAGGACCGCGTCCCCCTAGGAACCCCCACGCACCGCCTCATACAGCGCCCTATTATGCCCCTCTGCCGACGATGAACTTTAACGAGTATGATCCAGGACGGTGGCTCGGTGAGATAGGAAGGAAATTCGAACCAAGGATCGCTGAGCAGCCACAGAGGGCATAAACAGGGCCAGTTAGAAGGGGAGAACTGTGGCTAGATAGTATCATGAAAGAGATTAGGTGCTAAGCCTTATCAAAGGCAAAAGAAGAGAGGTTTTATTGACAAAGATACACAAGAGGAGCTCGAAGCAAAGTGAGAGGGAAACCCGTCGAGCCAACGATGTTAAACAAAGGTGCTGACAGGGAGGCAACCTGTCTATGAGGTATTTTTCCTATATCCACTTTTCTATTACCTTTTTTCTTTATTTAACATTGAGGACATTGCGTAGTTTAAGTGTGGGGGTGTGGAATTATCTCAACTATCCTAGTTACTTTGAATTTTTAAGCATTTTTGAAATATTTAGAGTCGGCTATCATGATTTTTCCCTCCTTGATGCTTTGTGTACTTCTGTAATGGTGCATTGATTTTGATTCTTTATACTATTCCTTTTATGTTAATATTGCAACTAGATATGATGATGATATGATTGATCGGATTTAAGACTTTGACTCGAGCATGTGGTTTATGAATAGAATGCATTAGGTCCAAAACCAAGTTTGCACGTTTACCATCTCTTCTCTAGTTTTTACCATATTGATTTGAGAGTCTTGCTTCCGTCCTTCATTGTTACAAAAGTAAAAAAAAATAATTAAAATAAAATGGCAAAGAACACTAATTGAAGCAAGTCGTACGAGCACGCGATCTCCGAGGTGTGAAAAATAACTAAGGGTTTGATCCTCCATGACTAAGCAAATAGTCTCCATTGCTGGCACGGACCGTAAGACGAATGGGTCAAAAGTATATTGGTCTGGACCGTAAAACGGCCAAACCTGGT
Source organism: Phyllobates terribilis (assembly GCF_046119375.1). Taxonomy (NCBI): domain Eukaryota; kingdom Metazoa; phylum Chordata; class Amphibia; order Anura; family Dendrobatidae; genus Phyllobates; species Phyllobates terribilis. The sequence continues at coordinate 44,182 of NW_027368189.1, forward strand.
ACTTCAATAAATTTGTAGGAGTAGAATGAAAAGAAGCAATAGAAGAATACAATTGGTCTTATTAGAGTTGAGATTTGCTCTATATGATTTAAGTGGTGTGGGAGCTTTTGCATTATCTTCATAAATTAAAGAATGTCAGTTGAGAATTAGTCCTATTTTGATCTTGCATTATCTTCTTTCGGAAATTAATTGCTTAGAGACATCTTTGACATAGCCTAGAGACTCTTGATTAATGCATTTGCGTGGAATAGCATAGTTCAAGTGTGGGGGAATGATTGATGCCATTGTTGGGTTTAGAGTTAGTTTTGAGTCTTAAGTTAGCTTGCTTATTTTCAATATTTTTTAGAGTCGGAAACTACGCTCGTTATTTTATGATTCTAGGTACCATGTGCTAGAAAGTTGATCGATGACCACTTCAATTGTTCCATCCATACTCGCTGAGATCGCTAAGAGTTAGATGCAGATTATTCTAGGACGAGCAAGGTTCAAGTGTGGGGGTATGATTGGTAGCATCTTTAGGGCGTAAAGATTAAAAGTTAGCATCAATTATCAGCGTATTAGGCAAAAATTAGAGCATATGGTTGTAGTCCTGACTTCGTGGAGCAAAGGAGCTAAATACAAGGATTACGTGTACAAGGAAGAAGACACGGAAGGTGAGGAACAAGCGCGTGCAAAGAAGAGATGAAGAGGAATAGTTCTGGCCTAGGGCGCGACCACGTGCTAGGTGGAGCGACCAAAGCACGACGACTGCATAGTGGCGTGACCGCGCCCTAGTTCCTGAGCGTCGGCGATACCTCTCTGTCATATGTGTGCCCACGCCTTCGTTCCGAGCTACGCCGCGTGAAGCCCTAATTTCGGGAGATGTAGTGGGCTTTTACATAGTTTTTGTATAGATTTCGGGATTGGTGCCTTAGTACTCGCTATCTAGGGTTAGTTTCTTTAGAAATAGATGTGAGCTTTGCCTCCATCCAACACACAACATTCCATACAATAATTTCTTAGCTTCATTTGAATGAGGAGAGAGTAGTCTACCAAGCTTTATTCTCCCAGTGGAAGCGTGTGGAGGTATGGGTTTTTAGCTTTCCTCTTACAATTATAATAATAATATATGCTATTTGATTTGTTTTATCCTCTTACTTATATCACTTATTGATTGCGATATATTTATCTAGCTTAGCTACCTAGGTTTATATATCTCATTTATATAGCTAGGGCCTGATTTATCCTAGTTGGAGAACTTTGCCTACTCAGTAGCAATTCATTTACTTGGACTAGTTGGACTTGAAGATGTGTGGAGAGTAATGAGGTGTTAGTAGCCAAGTGTCGCTGCATCTTCCAATCTATTCATAGACTTTATGTTGCCTATGAGATAGTCTTAATAGTTTTAGGGCTTGATTCGTACGTAGGGGCTCTTAGGACTAGTTGACCTGATTAGCTATTGAGGAAAATGGATTAGGACAAACATAGCATATAATTAAGAGAAGGAACCCAATTAGCAATAAGAAGTCAAGGATCAAACCCATGAATCTGTAGGTACATGACTGGATACCAAAGCATTTGCTTTTATTGTTTTCTAGATCATTTAGTCAGTTTCACCATATTTCCCCCTATTTCCCTTGTGGTTACTTTAAACCTAATTCCATTTCAAGCACAATAATTGACCTATTGACTCATTGTGTGATCCGACTCCTACTTACCACTCTAAACCTGTAAAGAAGTTAGAAAGGATTTACTTTGTTAGGGCCTACGATAGCGCCGTCATTATGGCTTTGCAACAATGAGTCTAAGTCGAACACCTTTTTGCTAACCTATAGGAAAAAGAGTTTGAACACCTTTTTGGCAAAAACCGCTTCCGTGATATTGAAAGGTATTGTCTTCTAAAAAAATATTCCGGACGAAATTGGTAAAAAACCAAAAAAAAATCGAGATGCCTTGAGGCACAAAAATCACATTCCGTTACACCCACCACTTTCATCATTTTCTGCTTCTTCGTTTCATGTCAAACATCGTCGTTTACCAAGTTCATCATTTCTTGCACTAACAACGCCACATATACCTTCTTTCCATGTCATTGGATTCAGGTTCTTTACTTGGATTCCAATGTTATTCCGGCACAAACATAATCCATCTTTGTGGTACATTCATCACCACGATCATCACTTTTGTGAGCCTATTTCTCTTCCTTGATCTATATTGTCCTTCTTCTCTACATTAAGGAAAATTCAGCGTTAATGTTCGGGGGAGAGGATAGATTCATTGTTTCATCTATATTGTATAATTTATCTTGATTTTGGGATATTTTTGAAGTTTAGAGTCATCTGGAGAGTTGAACTGGATTGAGGTTTGCAGCTGATGTTTGAGTCTTGTTTGGAGTTGATGTTATTAATTATTTTCTAGTGGTTGAGATTTATTGAGTTTCCGGTAGTTGTTTGTCTTGGTTTTTTGAGTTTTTTTTGATATTTTGAGTATGTAATTATGAGGATTGTTTGATGAGTAAAAGTAAAAAATGAAAAAAAAATGTGTATGAAAAAAGAGAAAGAGCCCACAAATGAAGAAAAATGCATATAAAATCCTTGGTTGGATTCAAATCATACGGTAGTCCAAGAAATAAGCAAATAGTCCGACCGGCTCTAGGCTGGTACAAAAGTGGGCTTGAGTGATGTGAGAAAATGTGATAACATCTTGAATTGATTGGTGAAAACCCTACGGGGCGCCAAGACAGAATGAGCAAAGGAGTTTTAGGATCATTATTTCTAATCTAGTTGGTGTCCTAAGATGATGTGATATAAGGAGGTAGGGTCAATCACTTTTGAGCGATAAGGAGCTAAATGGGAGTTAGGATTAAATAACATTACCCTACATGGTGTTTGGATATATAACCACTAGCAGATTCATTCATAATTACAGTGACCTTTGTGCTGATTGAAGGAGTGAGATCACTCTTATCTGACTCGAGGAAGTGCAAAGTTTATGTATGGGGAAATGTATTATAGTGATTTAATATGGTGTATCTTGAGGTTATTAGCCTTGGATTAGTGGAGTTTAGGTTCTGTTTAAGTAGAATTCTAGAATCCCGGTTAGAAGATGAAATTTTATGGATTTGTAGAAGACTCGTAGGAGACATGTTGGAATAACTCTTAGGAGATGAAATTTAGTAGATTGTTCCGGATGAGATCCGAAGAAACAAAGATGAACCGATTCTACACTCATGTCGGCCATAAAGGAAATTGAAGACTAACCTCCTTCCACGACCGTGAAAGTTATTTTCCACCTCCGCATCTTGCCCGCTTTGTGGATCCTAATTTGTGCAACAACAGCCTGCTTCCGTTTACTTCATATTTCCATTGATCCCGTGACCACGGTTTTTGTTTCCCACATCCGTGGCAGTTTTCATCAGCGACACTATTTACGTATACTATGCACTCGCGTGCACTGTCCATCGGTTACAGTGTACACGAATTACTATTTAACCGCGAAGACTTTTTTCCCACTATCCTTCTTGGTTTTATTTTGAGATTTAATTTATTTCTTTTCCTTTTTAATTAGCCTAAGTCTTCATGAATAAACAAGTCGTTCGGAGATCCATATTCACTATCGTCACCCTTGTATTCGCCTATACTAATCTTCACCCTTGTATTCGCCTATACTATGTTGAGTCGAATTCCATTTCACCTCTGATAATCCATTGCGAGTACTCTCCATCTTCAATAACCATTGCAACCACAAATGTATATTGAAGATGACGATGAGCGTTTTTGAGTTCCTTCCATCAAGATTTCACTATACCTTTTGGGTATCACCCTATTTTCCCTTATCTATTACCCTATTTTCCCTTATCTATTATGTCCATACATTGAGGACAATGTCCTACTTTAAGTTTAGGGGAGTAGTCCGGTATTCTACCTAACATTTTTGAAAAAATTAAAAGAACATAAAGATTAAAAAATCCAAAAGATTATACTCTAGGATGAGTTGAAAAACCGAAAAGACAATTTAGGTAATAAGCATATAATCTCGTTGGCAATAGGCCTTGAAAATACAAGACTCAAAGTGAATGAGGTTGGTGAGTACCTTTTATGAGAGTGTTAGGTGAAAAATCAAAAGGCCGCTAAGCATGAATTGGAGTGTAAAGAATTGAGTGTCTTATGCTATTTGATTTTACCTGGCGCAAAGACATAAGTATGAGGTATTTAGGAGTGTTTTTCGGTAGGTTTTCACTTTGAGAAATAAGTGTAGCATCTATTAATTCAATTTTATTATAAGCTTGCGGAAGGTGGTTGTTGGTTTCAGGTAGAGATGGATTGAGCTACCTAAACCTTTCCTCTTGTTTTGATGATAACAAACTCAAGTATTTGATGTCCCTTTGAATGTTTTAAGCTAACCGGCTCAAGTTCTAGGAGTTTAGGGTGTAGCTTTAACATGAGATGGCTAGCTTTGACAATTGAGGGTCTAGCTTTGAGTCCAGCTGAGAAAGCTGAATCTCGCAAAGACAGAATATGGTTTGTATTGAAGAAATAAGAAGCTAGAACGTTAGCTTTAAGGCAGCGGGTTGCGCTTCAAGATACAAGATCGAGCTTTAAGAGAAGATATGTAATTGATATAGTGCCTGCACGGGTGGAATCACGGAAGCGCGCTTAGAAGATTTGGTCCATGCGAAGGAAGACGGGAAACGGGAATTGGATAAATGGAGTGCAACGGGCTGCGAGAAGCATTTTCGAATAGGTGTGAACCAGGGATCACTGAGCTGGAAAAAATTGAGAGAAGCAAGCTGATTGCAAACGTGGAAGCAGGATCACCAAGCTAAAGAAGCATAAAGAGATGCCGTGCGTCGATGCACTTCTGTTAAGGATTGATCACACATATTGTTAAGGTGGCATTCGTTCTTGCAGCGCAAGTGTAGAAAGTCTAGATTTTTGTGAGTTAGTTAGATATTTATAAAAGGCTTGCATTAGGTGTTGTTAGGCACGAGTTTATTGAACAAATAGAGAGAGATAATGTCTTTGTACTGAGAGCTATAGCCTAAAACACTTAGAGATCTTGAGAGAGAGAATTACTTGTATGAGCTGAACGGAAACTTGTATTTGAGAGAGTGTTACACTAGAGAGAAGCTTGGATAAAACACTAGAGAGAAGCAAGGTGTAGCTTGAGAGTGTTTTTCTCAAGCTTGAGTGTGTAATTGATCTTTTTCTAATATAAGCTAGTGGTGACTTTCATGCCAGATCTATTCGAGATCTAGGGTCATCACCTTGGAAAAATCCTTGCAAGAGCTTTGCGTGTTAAACTCAAACTAGCCACGCTTTATTGTAGATAAACTAAATTCCCCACTTAAACGTCTATAGCTTCATATAACTATAGAGCTTCTTAGAGATTAATTTGAACCTATAATTGGTATAAGAGCAAGAACACTTGCATTGATTCTTAATCTCAAATCATGGGAAATGAGATTGATGCTAAGATGATTACCAAGCTGCTTAAGATGTTCTTTAAAACACAAGGCATTTTCAAGAAGGATCAAATCAAGCAGCATAATATAAAGGACTTGATTTGCTAGAACTGCCAAGAGAAGAGCACCTCGTTAGATTTTGTACTCTATCTAAATGTGCTCTAATCTCCATGGTTACAGTCTTGCTTAAGTGGTCATATTGCATGTTATTCTTGTTTGTTGGTTGAGCTTGACTGTGATTCTTACCATTGTTCCCTTGGTAGAATTAAGTGTGAGTTTTTTTAAAACACAAGGCATCTTCATATCTTAAATCATGGGAAATGAGATTGATGCTAAGATGATTACCAAGCTGCTTAAGATGTTCTTTAAAACACAAGGCATTTTCAAGAAGGATCAAATCAAGCAGCATAATATAAAGGACTTGATTTGCTAGAACTGCCAAGAGAAGAGCACCTCGTTAGATTTTGTACTCTATCTAAATGTGCTCTAATCTCCATGGTTACAGTCTTGCTTAAGTGGTCATATTGCATGTTATTCTTGTTTGTTGGTTGAGCTTGACTGTGATTCTTACCATTGTTCCCTTGGTAGAATTAAGTGTGATTTTTTTTATGATGTCAAAAGGGGGAAGTGAACAGGTTGCACACTCCCTTTGTCAATGTCGACTTGGAATGAGACCGTCTTGGTTTAAGGAAGAAAAAGAGGTAAACGGTTAAGAGTCACTGAAGTGTAAGTATATAGGTTATATACTTAACTGCTTATATTTGATTGAGCTATAGTATGCGATTGAGGTAGAATACACTTTCCGTTGTCGAAATTAAGTTGGACTTAGACCGGCTTGGTCTTAACGGGAAATAAAGGTAATGTGTTATGAGTTGCTGAAAGTGTAAGTATATCGCTTATATTCTTAACTAACTATTTTTATCGAGCTTAATAGGTTTTTAAGCTTAACTGAGTTTGTTCACAATATTTCTATGTGCTTTCTGTGTATGGGTTTGTCATCATCAAAAGGGGAAAGTTGTTGGTTTGAGCTAGAGCAGGAATGAGCTAGATAAACCTTTCCCCTTGTTTTGGTGATAACAAACTCAAGTATTTGATGTCGTTTTTGTGTTTTAAGCTAACAAGGTCATGCTCGAGGAGTTTTGGGTGTAGCTTTAACACGAGAGGACTAGCTTTGGACATTGAGGGTTTAGCTTTGAGTCTAGCGGGGAAAGCAAAATCTCGCCAAGACAGAATAAGGTTCATAGTGAAGAAATAAGAAGCGAGAAGGTCTAGCTGTAAGGCAGCATGTTGTGCTTAAATCTAGAGGATCGAGCTTCAAGTGAAGAGAAGTGAAGAAAATACAAGTAATTGGTCCAAAGCCTACACGGGTTGAATCCTGTTAGCGCGCTTAGGAAATTTGGTCCAAGCGCAGGAAGGATAAAAGCAGGAATTGGATAATTTGAGTGCAACGGGTTGCGAGAAACATTTTCAAATAGGAGTGAACCAGGGATCGCTGAGCTGGACAAATTAAGAGAAGCACGCGGATTGCCAACGTGGAAGCGGGATCATCAAGCTAATGGAGCACAAAGCGATATCGTGTGTGGAATCTATTCGGTTAATGATTGATCACACGGATCGCTGAGGTGGCATTCTTTCTTGCAGTGCAACTGTAGAAAGTTCATCATTATGAGAGTTAATTAGATTTCTATATAAGGTGTGCATTACTTGTTGTTAGGCACAAGCTTTTTGAACAAACAGTGAAAGCAAAGGTCGCTATACTGAGAGCTCTAGCCTAAAACACTTAGAGAGCTTCAGAGAGAGAATTACTTGTATGAGATGAAAAAAAAATATTTGAGATAGTGTTACACTAGAGAGAAGCTTGGAGAAAATTGTATAGAGAAGTTAGGTGTAGCTTAAGAGTGGTTGTTATAAGCTTGAGTGTGTAATTGGTCTTTTTCTAATACAAGCTAGTGGTGAGTTTCATCCGGGATCTATTGGAGACCTGGTGTTCTCACCTTCAAAAAATCCCTGCAAGAGCTTTGCGTGT
>NW_027368190.1:0-51649 GCF_046119375.1 Phyllobates terribilis
ATATGCAAACAATCTCAGATCCAATATACAGCGGAGAACACAGGCTCAATATCCGGCGCGCCATTGTACTGTCACCCATGACACATTCACAGTTCTTAGCTGACACTCACAAAGACGAAAGAACACAAAACACTGTCATGAAAGAGAAGCAACGCACAATGGGCCCCGCTCCCCCAACAATAAAGGGACACACTGTGCCAGCACGAAAGCCACAGTATCCACTGCATTATGTACCCGCTTATTACTAAATGTACTGAGCACAGGAGTAATCCAGAGAAAAGCCAGAGCGAGCCGGAAAAAGAATAGAGAACGAATACAAGGGGATATCCATTCATAAATAAGACAAATCCGGCGGATCAAAAATACACTGCCCCCTACTATAATACTGCCCCTATGAACAAGAATATTACTACTATAATACTGCCCCCTATGTACAAGAATATAACTACTATAATACTGCCCCTATGTACAAGAATATAACTACTATAATACGGCCCCTATGTACAAGAATATATCTACTGTAATACTGCCCATATATACAAGAATATAACTACTATAATACTGCCCCTATGTACAAGAATACAACTACTATAATACTGCCCCTATGTACAAGAATACAACTACTATAATACTGCCCCTATGTACAAGAATATAACTACTATAATACTGTACCTATGTACAAGAATATAACTACTATAATACTGCCCCTATGTACAAGAATATAACTACTATAATACTGCTCCTATGTACAAGAATATAACTACTATAATACTGCCCCTATATACAAGAATATAACTACTATAATACTGCCCCTATGTACAAGAATACAACTACTATAATACTGCCCCTATGTACAAGAATACAACTACTATAATACTGCCCCTATGTACAAGAATATATCTACTATAATACTGCCCCCTATGTACAAGAATATAACTACTATAATACTGCCCCTATGTACAAGAATATAACTACTATATTACTGCTCCTATGTACAAGAATATAACTACTATAATACTGCCCCTATGTACAAGAATATAACTACTATAATACTGCCCCTATGTACAAGAATATAACTACTATAATACTGCACCTATGTACAAGAATATAACTACTATAATACTGCCCCTATGTACAAGAATATAACTACTATTATACTGCCCCTATGTACAAGAATATAACTACTATAATACTGCTCCTATGTACAAGAATATAACTACTATAATACTGCCCCTATGTACAAGAATATAACTACTATAATACTGCCCCTATGTACAAGAATATATCTACTATAATACTGCCCCTATGTACAAGAATATAACTACTATAATACTGCCCCTATGTACAAGAATATAACTAATATAATACTGCCCCCTATGTACAAGAATATATCTACTATAATACTGCTCCTATGTACAAGAATATAACTACTATAATACTGCCCCCTATGTACAAGAATATAACTACTATAATACTGCCCCCTATGTACAAGAATATAACTACTATAATACTGCCCCTATGTACAAGAATATAACTACTATAATACTGCCCCCTATGTACAAGAATATAACTACTATAATACTGCCCCTATGTACAAGAATATAACTACTATAATACGGCCCCTATGTACAAGAATATATCTACTGTAATACTGCCCCTATATACAAGAATATAACTACTATAATACTGCCCCTATGTACAAGAATACAACTACTATAATACTGCCCCTATGTACAAGAATATAACTACTATAATACTGCTCCCTATATACAAGAATATAACTACTATAATACTGCTCCTATGTACAAGAATATATCTACTGTAATACTGCCCCTATATACAAGAATATAACTACTATAACACTGCCCCTATGAACAAGAATATAACTACTATAATACTGCCCCCTATGTACAAGAATATAACTACTATAATACTGCTCCTATGTACAAGAATATAACTACTATAATACTGCTCATATGTACAAGAATATAACTACTATAATACTGCTCCTGTGTACAAGAATATAACTACTATAATACTGCTCCTATGTACAAGAATATAACTACTATAATACTGCTCATATGTACAAGAATATAACTACTATAATACTGCCCCCTATGTACAAGAATATAACTACTATAATACTGCCCCTATGTACAAGAATATAACTACTATAATACTGCCCCTATGTACAAGAATATATCTACTGTAATACTGCCCCTATATACAAGAATATAACTACTATAATACTGCCCCTATGTACAAGACTATAACTACTATAATACTGCCCCCTATGTACAAGAATATAACTACTATAATACTGATCCTGTGTACAAGAATATAACTACTATAATACTGCCACCTATGTACAAGAATATAACTACTATAATACTGCTCCTATGTACAAGAATATAACTGCTATAATACTGCCCCCTATGTACAAGCATATAACTACTATAATACTGTTCCTATGTATCAGAATATAACTACTATAATACTGCCCCTATGTACAAGAATATAACTACTATAATACTGCCCCTATGTACAAGAATATAACTACTATAATACTGCCCCCTATGTACAAGAATATAACTGCTATAATACTGCCCCTATGTACAAGAATATAACTGCTATAATACTGCTCCTATGTATCAGAATATAACTACTATAATACTTCCCCCTATGTACAAGAATATAACTACTATAATACTGCTCCTATGTACAAGAATATATCTACTATAATACTGCTCCAATGTACAAAAATATATCTACTATAATACTGCCCCTATGAACAAGAATATAACTACTATAATACTGCCCCCTATGTACAAGAATATAACTACTATAATACTGCTCCTATGTATCAGAATATAACTACTATAATACTGCCCCTATGTACAAGACTATAACTACTATAATACTGCCCCTATGTACAATATAACTACTATAATACTGCTGCTATGTACAAGAATATAACTACTATAATACTGCCCCTATGTACAAGAATATAACTACTATAATACTGCTCCCTATGTACAAGAATATAACTACTATAATACTGCCCCTATGTACAAGAATATAACTACTATAATACTGCCCCCTATGTACAAGAATATAACTACTATAATACTGCCCCTATGTACAAGAATAGAACTGCTATAATACTGCTCCTAAGTATCAGAATATAACTACTATAATACTGCCCCCTATGTACAAGAATATAACTACTATAATACTGCCCCTATGTACAAGACTATAACTACTATAATACTGCCCCTATGTACAAGAATATAACTACTATAATACTGCTCCTATGTACAAGAATATAACTACTATAATACTGCCCCTATGTACAAGAATATAACTACTATAATACTGCCCCTATGTACAAGAATATATCTACTATAATACTGCCCCTATGTACAAGAATATAACTACTATAATACTGCCCCTATGTACAAGAATATAACTACTATAATACTGCCCCCTATGTACAAGAATATAACTACTATAATACTGCCCCTATGTACAAGAATAGAACTGCTATAATACTGCTCCTATGTATCAGAATATAACTACTATAATACTGCCCCCTATGTACAAGAATATAACTACTATAATACTGCCCCTATGTACAAGACTATAACTACTATAATACTGCCCCTATGTACAAGAATATAACTACTATAATACTGCTCCTATGTACAAGAATATAACTACTATAATACTGCCCCTATGTACAAGAATATAACTACTATAATACTGCCCCTATGTACAAGAATATATCTACTATAATACTGCCCCTATGTACAAGAATATAACTACTATAATACTGCCCCCTATGTACAAGAATATATCTACTATAATACTGCTCCCTATGTACAAGAATATAACTACTATAATACTGCCCCTATGTACAAGAATATAACTACTATATTACTGCTCCTATGTACAAGAATATAACTACTATAATACTGCCCCCTATGTACAAGAATATAACTACTATAATACTGCCCCTATGTACAAGAATATAACTACTATAATACTGCCCCCTATGTACAAGAATATAACTACTATTATACTGCCCCTATGTACAAGAATATAACTACTATAATACTGCTCCTATGTACAAGAATATAACTACTATAATACTGCCCCTATGTACAAGAATATAACTACTATAATACTGCCCCTATGTACAAGAATATATCTACTATAATACTGCCCCTATGTACAAGAATATAACTACTATAATACTGCCCCTATGTACAAGAATATAACTAATATAATACTGCCCCCTATGTACAAGAATATATCTACTATAATACTGCTCCTATGTACAAGAATATAACTACTATAATACTGCCCCTATGTACAAGAATATAACTACTATAATACTGCCCCCTATGTACAAGAATATAACTACTATAATACTGCCCCTATGTACAAGAATATAACTACTATAATACTGCCCCCTATGTACAAGAATATAACTACTATAATACTGCCCCTATGTACAAGAATATAACTACTATAATACGGCCCCTATGTACAAGAATATATCTACTGTAATACTGCCCCTATATACAAGAATATAACTACTATAATACTGCCCCTATGTACAAGAATACAACTACTATAATACTGCCCCTATGTACAAGAATATAACTACTATAATACTGCTCCCTATATACAAGAATATAACTACTATAATACTGCTCCTATGTACAAGAATATATCTACTGTAATACTGCCCCTATATACAAGAATATAACTACTATAATACTGCCACTATGAACAAGAATATAACTACTATAATACTGCCCCTATGTACAAGAATATAACTACTATAATACTGCTCCTATGTACAAGAATATAACTACTATAATACTGCTCATATGTACAAGAATATAACTACTATAATACTGCTCCTGTGTACAAGAATATAACTACTATAATACTGCTCCTATGTACAAGAATATAACTACTATAATACTGCTCATATGTACAAGAATATAACTACTATAATACTGCCCCCTATGTACAAGAATATAACTACTATAATACTGCCCCTATGTACAAGAATATAACTACTATAATACTGCCCCTATGTACAAGAATATATCTACTGTAATACTGCCCCTATATACAAGAATATAACTACTATAATACTGCCCCTATGTACAAGACTATAACTACTATAATACTGCCCCCTATGTACAAGAATATAACTACTATAATACTGCTCCTGTGTACAAGAATATAACTACTATAATACTGCCACCTATGTACAAGAATATAACTACTATAATACTGCTCCTATGTACAAGAATATAACTGCTATAATACTGCCCCCTATGTACAAGAATATAACTACTATAATACTGCTCCCTATGTACAAGAATATAACTACTATAATACTGCCCCTATGTACAAGAATATAACTACTATAATACTGCCCTCTATGTACAAGAATATAACTGCTATAATACTGCCCCTATGTACAAGAATATAACTGCTATAATACTGCTCCTATGTATCAGAATATAACTACTATAATACTGCCCCCTATGTACAAGAATATAACTACTATAATACTGCTCCTATGTACAAGAATATATCTACTATAATACTGCTCCAATGTACAAAAATATATCTACTATAATACTGCCCCTATGAACAAGAATATAACTACTATAATACTGCCCCCTATGTACAAGAATATAACTACTATAATACTGCTCCTATGTATCAGAATATAACTACTATAATACTGCCCCTATGTACAAGACTATAACTACTATAATACTGCCCCTATGTACAATATAACTACTATAATACTGCTGCTATGTACAAGAATATAACTACTATAATACTGCCCCTATGTACAAGAATATAACTACTATAATACTGCTCCCTATGTACAAGAATATAACTACTATAATATTGCCCCTATGTACAAGAATATAACTACTATAATACTGCCCCCTATGTACAAGAATATAACTACTATAATACTGCCCCTATGTACAAGAATAGAACTGCTATAATACTGCTCCTATGTATCAGAATATAACTACTATAATACTGCCCCCTATGTACAAGAATATAACTACTATAATACTGCTCCTATGTACAAGAATATATCTACTATAATACTGCTCCAATGTACAAAAATATATCTACTATAATACTGCCCCTATGTACAAGACTATAACTACTATAATACTGCCCCTATGTACAAGAATATAACTACTATAATACTGCTCCTATGTACAAGAATATAACTACTATAATACTGCCCCTATGTACAAGAATATAACTACTATAATACTGCCCCTATGTACAAGAATATATCTACTATAATACTGCCCCTATGTACAAGAATATAACTACTATAATACTGCCCCCTATGTACAAGAATATATCTACTATAATACTGCCCCCTATGTACAAGAATATAACTACTATAATACTGCCCCTATGTACAAGAATATAACTACTATATTACTGCTCCTATGTACAAGAATATAACTACTATAATACTGCCCCTATGTACAAGAATATAACTACTATAATACTGCCCCTATGTACAAGAATATAACTACTATAATACTGCTCCTATGTACAAGAATATAACTACTATAATACTGCCCCTATGCACAAGAATATAACTACTATTATACTGCCCCTATGTACAAGAATATAACTACTATAATACTGCCCCTATGTACAAGAATATATCTACTATAATACTGCCCCTATGTACAAGAATATAACTACTATAATACTGCCCCTATGTACAAGAATATAACGAATATAATACTGCCCCCTATGTACAAGAATATAACTACTATAATACTGCCCCCTATGTACAAGAATATAACTACTATAATACTGCCCCTATGTACAAGAATATAACTACTATAATACTGCCCCTATGTACAAGAATATAACTACTATAATACTGCTCCTATGTACAAGAATATAACTACTATAATACTGCCCCTATGTACAAGAATATAACTACTATTATACTGCCCCTATGTACAAGAATATAACTACTATAATACTGCCCCTATGTACAAGAATATATCTACTATAATACTGCCCCTATGTAGAAGAATATAACTACTATAATACTGCCCCTATGTACAAGAATATAACTAATATAATACTGCCCCCTATGTACAAGAATATAACTACTATAATACTGCCCCCTATGTACAAGAATATAACTACTATAATACTGCCCCCTATGTGTAGTGTACAATGTTATATTCTTGTACATAGGAGCAGTATTATAGTAGTAATAATCTTGTATATAAGGGGCAGTATTATAGTAGTTATATTGTTGTACATAGGGGGCAGTATTATAGTAGTTATATTCTTGTACATAGGGGGCAGTATTATAGTAGTTATATTCTTGTACATAGGAGAAGTATTATAGTAGTTATATTCTTGTACATAGGGGCAGCATTATAGTAGTTATATTGTTGTACATAGTAGCAGTATTACAGTAATTATATTCTTGTACATAGGGGGCAGTATTATAGCAGTTATATTCTTGTACATAGGAGCAGTATTATAGTAATTATATTCTTGTACATAGGGAGCAGTATTATAGCAGTTAAATTCTTGTACATAGGAGCAGTATTATAGTAGTTATATTCTTGTACATAGGAGCAGTATTACAGTAGTTATATTCTTGTACATAGGAGCAGTATTATAGTAGATATATTCTTGTACATAGGGGCAGTATTATAGTAGTTATATTCTTGTACATAGGAGCAGCATTATAGTAGTTATATTCTTGTACATAGGGGGTCAGTATTATAGTAGTTATATTCTTGTACATAGGAGCAGTATTATAGTAGTTATATTCTTGTACATAGGAGCAGTATTATAGTAGTTATATTCTTGTACATAGGAGCAGTATTATAGTAGTTATATTCTTGTACATAGGGGCAGTATTATAGCAGTTATATTCTTGTACATAGGGGGCAGTATTATATTAGTTATATTCTTGTACATAGTAGCAGTATTATAGTAGTTATATTCTTGTACATAGGGGGCAGTATTATAGTAGTTATATTCTTGTACATAGGGGGCAGTATTATAGTAGTTATATTCTTGTACATAGGAGCAGTATTATAGTAGTTATATTCTTGTACATAGGGGGCAGTATTATAGTAGTTATATTCTTGTACATAGGGGGCAGTATTATAGTAGTTATATTCTTGTACATAAGGGGCAGTATTATAGTAGTTATAATCTTGTACATAGGGGGCAGTATTATAGTAGTTATATTCTTGTACATAGGAGCAGTATTATAGTAGTTATATTCTTGTACATAGGAGCAGTATTATAGTAGTTATATTCTTGTACATAGGGGGCAGTATTATAGTAGTTATATTCTTGTACATAGTAGCAGTATTATAGTAGTTATATTCTTGTACATAGGGGGCAGTATTATAGTAGTTATATTTTTGTACATAGGAGCAGTATTATAGTAGTTATATTCTTGTACATAGGGGCAGCATTATAGTAGCTATATTCTTGTACATAAGAGCAGCATTATAGTAGTTATATTCTTGTACATAAGAGCAGCATTATGGTAGTTATATTCTTGTACATAGGAGCAGTATTATAGTAGTTATATTCTTGTACATAGGAGCAGTATTATAGTAGTTATATTCTTGTACATAGGAGCAGTATTATAGTAGTTATACTCTTGTACATAGGAGCAGTATTATAGTAGTTATATTCTTGTACATAGGAGCAGTATTATAGTAGTTATATTCTTGCACATAGGGAGCAGTATTATAGCAGTTATATTCTTGTACATAGGAGCAGTATTATAGTAGTTATATTCTTGTGCATAGGGGCAGTATTATAGTTATATTCTTGTACATAGTGAGCAGTATTATAGTAGTTATATTCTTGTACATAGTAGCAGTATTACAGTAGCTATATTCTTGTACATAGGGGGCAGTATTATATTAGTTATATTCTTGTACATAGGGGGCAGTATTATAGTAGTTATATTCTTGTACATAGGGTGCAGTATTATAGTAGTTATATTCTTGTACATAGGGGGCAGTATTATAGTAGTTATATTCTTGTACATAGGAGCAGCATTATAGTAGCTATATTCTTGTACATAAGAGCAGTATTATAGTAGTTATATTCTTGTCCATAGGGGCAGTATTATAGTAGTTATATTCTTGTATATAGGGGACAGTATTATAGTAGTTATATTCTTGTACATAGGGGGCAGTATTATAGTAGTTATATTCTTTTACATAGGGGGCAGTATTATAGTAGTTATACTCTTGTACATAGGGGGACAGTATTATAGTAGTTATATTCTTGTACATAGGGGGCCGTATTATCGTAGTCATTCTTGTATATAGGAGCAGTATTATCGTAGTCATATTCTTGTACATAGTGGCAGTATTATAGTAGTTATATTCTTGTACATAGAGGGCAGTATTATAGTAGTTATATTCTTGTACATAGTAGCAGTATTACAGTAGTTATATTCTTGTACATAGGGGGCAGTATTATAGTAGTTATATTCTTGTACATAGTAGCAGTATTACAGTAGTTATATTCTTGTACATAGGGGCAGTATTATCGTAGTTATATTCTTGTACATAGTAGCAGTATTATAGTAGTTATATTCTTGTACATAGGGGGCAGTATTATAGTAGTTATATTCTTGTACATAGGGGGCAGTATTATAGTAGTTATATTCTTGTACATAGGGGGCAGTATTACAGTAGTTATATTCTTGTACATAGGGGGCAGTATTATAGCAGTTATATTCTTGTACATAGGGGGCAGTATTATAGTATTATATTCTTGTACATAGGGGCAGTATTATAGTAGTTATATTCTTGTACATAGGGCAGTATTATAGTAGTTATATTCTTGTACATAGGAGCAGTTATTATAGTAGTTATATTCTTGTACATAGGGGCAGTATTATAGTAGTTATATTCTTGTACATAGGGGCAGTATTATAGTAGTTATATTTTTGTACATAGGAGCAGTATTATATTAGTTATATTCTTGTACATAGTAGCAGTATTATAGTAGTTATATTCTTGTACATAGGAGCAGTATTATAGCAGTTATATTCTTGTACATAGGGGGCAGTATTACAGTAGTTATATTCTTGTACATAGTAGCAGTATTATAGTAGTTAAATTCTTGTACATAGGGGGCAGTATTATAGTAGTTATATTCTTGTACATAGGGGGCAGTATTATAGTAGTTATATTCTTGCACATAGGGAGCAGTATTATAGCAGTTATATTCTTGTACATAAGAGCAGTATTATAGTAGTTATATTCTTGTGCATAGGGGCAGTATTATAGTTATATTCTTGTACATAGTGAGCAGTATTATAGTAGTTATATTCTTGTACATAGTAGCAGTATTACAGTAGCTATATTCTTGTACATAGGGGGCAGTATTATATTAGTTATATTCTTGTACATAGGGGGCAGTATTATAGTAGTTATATTCTTGTACATAGGGGGCAGTATTATAGTAGTTATATTCTTGTACATAGGGGGCAGTATTATAGTAGTTATATTCTTGTACATAGGAGCAGCATTATAGTAGCTATATTCTTGTACATAAGAGCAGTATTATAGTAGTTATATTCTTGTACATAGGAGCAGTATTATAGTAGTTATATTCTTGTATATAGGGGACAGTATTATAGTAGTTATATTCTTGTACATAGGGGGCAGTATTATAGTAGTTATATTCTTTTACATAGGGGGCAGTATTATAGTAGTTATACTCTTGTACATAGGGGACAGTATTATAGTAGTTATATTCTTGTACATAGGGGGCCGTATTATCGTAGTCATTCTTGTACATAGGAGCAGTATTATCGTAGTCATATTCTTGTACATAGTGGCAGTATTATTGTAGTCATATTCTTGTACATAGGGGGCAGTATTATAGTAGTTATATTCTTGTACATAGGGGGCAGAATTATAGTAGTTATATTCTTGTACATAGGGGGCAGTATTATAGTAGTTATATTCCTGCACATAGGAGCAGTATTATAGTAGTTATATTCTTGCACATAGGAGCAGTATTATAGTAGTTATATTCTTGTACATAGGGGGCAGTATTATAGTAGTTATATTCTTGTACATAGTAGCAGTATTACAGTAGTTATATTCTTGTACATAGGGGGCAGTATTATAGTAGTTATATTCTTGTACATAGGAGCAGTATTATAGTAGTTATATTCTTGTACATAGGGGGCAGTATTATAGTAGTTATATTCTTGTACATAGGAGCAGCATTATAGTAGCTATATTCTTGTACATAAGAGCAGTATTATAGTAGTTATATTCTTGTACATAGGGGCAGTATTATAGTAGTTATATTCTTGTATATAGGGGACAGTATTATAGTAGTTATATTCTTGTACATAGGGGGCAGTATTATAGTAGTTATATTCTTTTACATAGGGGGCAGTATTATAGTAGTTATACTCTTGTACATAGGGGACAGTATTATAGTAGTTATATTCTTGTACATAGGGGGCCGTATTATCGTAGTCATTCTTGTACATAGGAGCAGTATTATCGTAGTCATATTCTTGTACATAGTGGCAGTATTATTGTAGTCATATTCTTGTACATAGGGGGCAGTATTATAGTAGTTATATTCTTGTACATAGGGGGCAGAATTATAGTAGTTATATTCTTGTACATAGAGGGCAGTATTATAGTTATATTCTTGCACATAGGAGCAGTATTATAGTAGTTATATTCTTGCACATAGGAGCAGTATTATAGTAGTTATATTCTTGTACATAGGGGGCAGTATTATAGTAGTTATATTCTTGTACATAGTAGCAGTATTACAGTAGTTATATTCTTGTACATAGGGGGCAGTATTATAGTAGTTATATTCTTGTACATAGGAGCAGTATTATAGTAGTTATATTCTTGTACATAGGGGGCAGTATTACAGTAGTTATATTCTTGTACATAGTAGCAGTATTATAGTAGTTATATTCTTGTACATAGGGGGCAGTATTATAGCAGTTATATTCTTGTACATAGGGGGCAGTATTATAGTAGTTATATTCTTGTACATAGGGGCAGTATTATAGTAGTTATATACTTGTACATAGGAGCAGTATTATAGTAGTTATATTCTTGTACATAGGGGCAGTATTATAGTAGTTATATTTTTGTACATAGGAGCAGTATTATAGTAGTTATATTCTTGTACATAGGGGGCAGTATTACAGTAGTTATATTCTTGTACATAGCAGTATTATAGTAGTTAAATTCTTGTACATAGGGGGCAGTATTATAGTAGTTATATTCTTGTACATAGGGGGCAGTATTATAGTAGTTATATTCTTGCACATAGGGAGCAGTATTATAGCAGTTATATTCTTGTACATAGGAGCAGTATTATAGTAGTTATATTCTTGTGCATAGGGGCAGTATTATAGTTATATTCTTGTACATAGTGAGCAGTATTATAGTAGTTATATTCTTGTACATAGTAGCAGTATTACAGTAGCTATATTCTTGTACATAGGGGGCAGTATTATATTAGTTATATTCTTGTACATAGGGGGCAGTATTATAGTAGTTATATTCTTGTACATAGGGGGCAGTATTATAGTAGTTATATTCTTGTACATAGGGGGCAGTATTATAGTAGTTATATTCTTGTACATAGGAGCAGCATTATAGTAGCTATATTCTTGTACATAAGAGCAGTATTATAGTAGTTATATTCTTGTACATAGGAGCAGTATTATAGTAGTTATATTCTTGTATATAGGGGACAGTATTATAGTAGTTATATTCTTGTACATAGGGGGCAGTATTATAGTAGTTATATTCTTTTACATAGGGGGCAGTATTATAGTAGTTATACTCTTGTACATAGGGGACAGTATTATAGTAGTTATATTCTTGTACATAGGGGGCCGTATTATCGTAGTCATTCTTGTACATAGGAGCAGTATTATCGTAGTCATATTCTTGTACATAGTGGCAGTATTACAGTAGTTATATTCTTGTACATAGGGGGCAGTATTATAGTAGTTATATTCTTGTACATAGGAGCAGTATTATAGTAGTTATATTCTTGTACATAGGGGGCAGTATTATAGTAGTTATATTCTTGTACATAGGGGGCAGTATTATAGTAGTTATATTCTTGTACATAGTAGCAGTATTATAGTAGTTATATTCTTGTACATAGGGGGCAGTATTACAGTAGTTATATTCTTGTACATAGTAGCAGTATTATAGTAGTTATATTCTTGTACATAGGGGGCAGTATTATAGCAGTTATATTCTTGTACATAGGGGGCAGAATTATAGTAGTTATATTCTTGTACATAGGGGCAGTATTATAGTAGTTATATTCTTGTACATAGGAGCAGTATTATAGTAGTTATATTCTTGTACATAGGGGCAGTATTATAGTAGTTATATTTTTGTACATAAGAGCAGTATTATATTAGTTATATTCTTGTACATAGTAGCAGTATTATAGTAGTTATATTCTTGTACATAGGAGCAGTATTATAGTAGTTATATTCTTGTACATAGGGGGCAGTATTATATTAGTTATATTCTTGTACATAGTAGCAGTATTATAGTAGTTATATTCTTGTACGTACATAGGGGGCAGTATTATAGTAGTTATATTCTTGTACATAGGGGGCAGTATTATAGTAGTTATATTCTTGTACATAGGAGCAGTATTATAGTAGGTATATTCTTGTACATAGGAGCAGTATTATAGTAGTTATATTCTTGTACATAGGAGCAGTATTATAGTAGTTATATTCTTGTACATAGGGGGCAGTATTATAGTAGTTATATTTTTGTACATAGTAGCAGTATTATAGTAGTTATATTCTTGTACATAGGAGCAGTATTATAGTAGTTATATTCTTGTACATAGGGGGCAGTATTACAGTAGTTATATTCTTGTACATAGTAGCAGTATTATAGTAGTTATATTCTTGTACATAGGGGGCAGTATTATAGTAGTTATATTCTTGTACATAGGGGGCAGTATTATAGTAGTTATATTCTTGTACATAGGGGGCAGTATTATAGTAGTTATATTCTTGTACATAGGAGCAGCATTATAGTAGCTATATTCTTGTACATAAGAGCAGTATTATAGTAGTTATATTCTTGTACATAGGAGCAGTATTATAGTAGTTATATTCTTGTATATAGGGGACAGTATTATAGTAGTTATATTCTTGTACATAGGGGGCAGTATTATAGTAGTTATATTCTTTTACATAGGGGGCAGTATTATAGTAGTTATACTCTTGTACATAGGGGACAGTATTATAGTAGTTATATTCTTATACATAGGGGGCCGTATTATCGTAGTCATTCTTGTACATAGGAGCAGTATTATCGTAGTCATATTCTTGTACATAGTGGCAGTATTACAGTAGTTATATTCTTGTACATAGGGGGCAGTATTATAGTAGTTATATTCTTGTACATAGGAGCAGTATTATAGTAGTTATATTCTTGTACATAGGGGGCAGTATTATAGTAGTTATATTCTTGTACATAGGGGGCAGTATTATAGTAGTTATATTCTTGTACATAGTAGCAGTATTATAGTAGTTATATTCTTGTACATAGGGGGCAGTATTACAGTAGTTATATTCTTGTACATAGTAGCAGTATTATAGTAGTTATATTCTTGTACATAGGGGGCAGTATTATAGCAGTTATATTCTTGTACATAGGGGGCAGAATTATAGTAGCTATATTCTTGTACATAGGGGCAGTATTATAGTAGTTATATTCTTGTACATAGGAGCAGTATTATAGTAGTTATATTCTTGTACATAGGGGCAGTATTATAGTAGTTATATTTTTGTACATAGGAGCAGTATTATATTAGTTATATTCTTGTACATAGTAGCAGTATTATAGTAGTTATATTCTTGTACATAGGAGCAGTATTATAGTAGTTATATTCTTGTACATAGGGGGCAGTATTATATTAGTTATATTCTTGTACATAGTAGCAGTATTATAGTAGTTATATTCTTGTACGTACATAGGGGGCAGTATTATAGTAGTTATATTCTTGTACATAGGGGGCAGTATTATAGTAGTTATATTCTTGTACATAGGAGCAGTATTATAGTAGGTATATTCTTGTACATAGGAGCAGTATTATAGTAGTTATATTCTTGTACATAGGAGCAGTATTATAGTAGTTATATTCTTGTACATAGGGGGCAGTATTATAGTAGTTATATTTTTGTACATAGTAGCAGTATTATAGTAGTTATATTCTTGTACATAGGAGCAGTATTATAGTAGTTATATTCTTGTACATAGGGGGCAGTATTACAGTAGTTATATTCTTGTACATAGTAGCAGTATTATAGTAGTTATATTCTTGTACATAGGGGGCAGTATTATAGTAGTTATATTCTTGTACATAGGGGCAGCATTATAGTAGCTATATTCTTGTACATAAGAGCAGTATTATAGTAGTTATATTCTTGTACATAAGAGCAGTATTATAGTAGTTATATTCTTGTACATAAGAGCAGCATTATGGTAGTTATATTCTTGTACATAAGAGCAGTATTATAGTAGTTATATTCTTGTACATAGGAGCAGTATTATAGTAGTTATATTCTTGTACATAGGAGCAGTATTATAGTAGTTATATTCTTGTACATAGGAGCAGTATTATAGTAGTTATATTCTTGCACATAGGGAGCAGTATTATAGCAGTTATATTCTTGTACATAGGAGCAGTATTATAGTAGTTATATTCTTGTGCATAGGGGCAGTATTATAGTTATATTCTTGTACATAGTGAGCAGTATTATAGTAGTTATATTCTTGTACATAGTAGCAGTATTACAGTAGCTATATTCTTGTACATAGGGTGCACTATTATAGTAGTTATATTCTTGTACATAGGGGGCAGTATTATAGTAGTTATATTCTTGTACATAGGGTGCACTATTATAGTAGCTATATTCTTGTACATAAGAGCAGTATTATAGTAGTTATATTCTTGTACATAGGGGCAGTATTATAGTAGTTATATTCTTGTACATAGGGGACAGTATTATAGTAGCTGTATTCTTGTACATAGGGGGCAGTATTATAGTAGTTATATTCCTGTACATAGGGGGCAGTATTATAGTAGTTATACTCTTGTACATAGGGGACAGTATTATAGTAGTTATATTCTTGTACATAGGGGGCAGTATTATCGTAGTCATATTCTTGTACATAGTGGCAGTATTATTGTAGTCATATTCTTGTACATGAAGGCAGTATTATAGTAGTTATATTCTTGTACATAGGGGGCAGTATTATAGTAGTTATATTCTTGTACATAGGGGGCAGTATTATAGTAGTTATATTCTTGTACATAGGAGCAGTACTATAGTAGTTATATTCTTGCACATAGGAGCAGTATTATAGTAGTTATATTCTTGTACATAGGGGGCAGTATTATAGTAGTTATATTCTTGTACATAGTAGCAGTATTACAGTAGTTATATTCTTGTACATAGGGGGCAGTATTATAGTAGTTATATTCTTGCACATAGGAGCAGTATTATAGTAGTTATATTCTTGTACATAGGGGGCAGTATTATAGTAGTTATATTCCTGTACATAGGGGGCAGTATTATAGTAGTTATATTCTTGTACATAGTAGCAGTATTATAGTAGTTATATTCTTGTACATAGGGGGCAATATTACAGTAGTTATATTCTTGTACATAGTAGCAGTATTATAGTAGTTATATTCTTGTACATAGGGGGCAGTATTATAGTAGTTATATTCTTGTACATAGTAGCAGTATTATAGTAGTTATATTCTTGTACATAGGGGGCAGTATTATAGTAGTTATATTCTTGTACATAGGGGGCAGTATTATCGTAGTTATATTCTTGTACATAGGGGGCAGTATTATAGTAGTTATATTCTTGTACATAGGGGGCAGTATTATAGTAGTTATATTCTTGTACATAGGGGCAGTATTATAGTAGTTATATTCTTGTACATAGGAGCAGTATTAAAGTAGTTATATTCTTGTACATAGGGGCAGTATTATAGTAGTTATATTCTTGTACATAGGAGCAGTATTATATTAGTTATATTCTTGTACATAGTAGCAGTATTATAGTAGTTATATTCTTGTACATAGGGGGCAGTATTATAGTAGTTATATTCTTGTACATAGGGGGCAGTATTATAGTAGTTATATTCTTGTACATAGGAGCAGTATTATAGTAGTTATATTCTTGTACATAGGGGGCAGTATTATAGTAGTTATATTCTTGTACATAGTAGCAGTATTACAGTAGTTATATTCTTGTACATAGGGGGCAGTATTATAGTAGTTATATTCTTGTACATAGGAGCAGTATTATAGTAGTTATATTCTTGTACATAGGGGGCAGTATTATAGTAGTTATATTCTTGTACATAGGGGGCAGTATTATAGTAGTTATATTCTTGTACATATGGGGCAGTATTATAGTAGTTATATTCTTGTACATAGGAGCAGTATTATAGTAGTTATATTCTTGTACATAGGGGGCAGTATTATAGTAGTTATATTGTACATAGGGGGCAGTATTATAGTAGTTATATTCTTGTACATAGTAGCAGTATTATAGTAGTTATATTCTTGTACATAGTAGCAGTATTATAGTAGTTATACTCTTGTACATAGGGGCAGTATTATAGTAGTTATATTCTTGTACATAGGGGGCAGTATTATAGTAGTTATATTCTTGTACATAGTAGCAGTATTACAGTAGTTATATTCTTGTACATAGGGGGCAGTATTATAGTAGTTATATTCTTGTACATAGGAGCAGTATTATAGTAGTTATATTCTTGTACATAGGGGGCAGTATTATAGTAGTTATATTCTTGTACATAGGGGGCAGTATTATAGTAGTTATATTCTTGTACATAGTAGCAGTATTATAGTAGTTATATTCTTGTACATAGGGGGCAGTATTACAGTAGTTATATTCTTGTACATAGTAGCAGTATTATAGTAGTTATATTCTTGTACATAGGGGGCAGTATTATAGCAGTTATATTCTTGTACATAGGGGGCAGAATTATAGTAGTTATATTCTTGTACATAGGGGCAGTATTATAGTAGTTATATTCTTGTACATAGGAGCAGTATTATAGTAGTTATATTCTTGTACATAGGGGCAGTATTATAGTAGTTATATTTTTGTACATAGGAGCAGTATTATATTAGTTATATTCTTGTACATAGTAGCAGTATTATAGTAGTTATATTCTTGTACATAGGAGCAGTATTATAGTAGTTATATTCTTGTACATAGGGGGCAGTATTATATTAGTTATATTCTTGTACATAGTAGCAGTATTATAGTAGTTATATTCTTGTACGTACATAGGGGGCAGTATTATAGTAGTTATATTCTTGTACATAGGGGGCAGTATTATAGTAGTTATATTCTTGTACATAGGAGCAGTATTATAGTAGGTATATTCTTGTACATAGGAGCAGTATTATAGTAGTTATATTCTTGTACATAGGAGCAGTATTATAGTAGTTATATTCTTGTACATAGGAGCAGTATTATAGTAGTTATATTCTTGTACATAGGGGGCAGTATTATAGTAGTTATATTTTTGTACATAGTAGCAGTATTATAGTAGTTATATTCTTGTACATAGGAGCAGTATTATAGTAGTTATATTCTTGTACATAGGGGGCAGTATTACAGTAGTTATATTCTTGTACATAGTAGCAGTATTATAGTAGTTATATTCTTGTACATAGGGGGCAGTATTATAGTAGTTATATTCTTGTACATAGGGGGCAGTATTATAGTAGTTATATTCTTGTACATAGGGGCAGCATTATAGTAGCTATATTCTTGTACATAAGAGCAGTATTATAGTAGTTATATTCTTGTACATAAGAGCAGTATTATAGTAGTTATATTCTTGTACATAAGAGCAGCATTATGGTAGTTATATTCTTGTACATAAGAGCAGTATTATAGTAGTTATATTCTTGTACATAGGAGCAGTATTATAGTAGTTATATTCTTGTACATAGGAGCAGTATTATAGTAGTTATATTCTTGTACATAGGAGCAGTATTATAGTAGTTATATTCTTGTACATAGGAGCAGTATTATAGTAGTTATATTCTTGCACATAGGGAGCAGTATTATAGCAGTTATATTCTTGTACATAGGAGCAGTATTATAGCAGTTATATTCTTGTACATAGGAGCAGTATTATAGTAGTTATATTCTTGTGCATAGGGGCAGTATTATAGTTATATTCTTGTACATAGTGAGCAGTATTATAGTAGTTATATTCTTGTACATAGTAGCAGTATTACAGTAGCTATATTCTTGTACAAAGGGTGCACTATTATAGTAGTTATATTCTTGTACATAGGGGGCAGTATTATAGTAGTTATATTCTTGTACATAGGAGCAGCATTATAGTAGCTATATTCTTGTACATAAGAGCAGTATTATAGTAGTTATATTCTTGTACATAGGGGCAGTATTATAGTAGTTATACTCTTGTACATAGGGGACAGTATTATAGTAGTTATATTCTTGTACATAGGGGGCAGTATTATCGTAGTCATATTCTTGTACATAGGGGCAGTATTATCGTAGTCATATTCTTGTACATAGTGGCAGTATTATTGTAGTCATATTCTTGTACCTGGGGGCAGTATTATAGTAGTTATATTCTTGTACATAGGGGGCAGTATTATAGTAGTTATATTCTTGTACATAGGGGGCAGTATTATAGTAGTTATATTCTTGTACATAGGAGCAGTACTATAGTAGTTATATTCTTGCACATAGGAGCAGTATTATAGTAGTTATATTCTTGTACATAGGGGGCAGTATTATAGTAGTTATATTCTTGTACATAGGGAGCAGTATTACAGTAGTTATATTCTTGTACATAGGGGGCAGTATTATAGTAGTTATATTCTTGCACATAGGAGCAGTATTATAGTAGTTATATTCTTGTACATAGGGGGCAGTATTATAGTAGTTATATTCTTGTACATAGGGGGCAGTATTATAGTAGTTATATTCTTGTACATAGTAGCAGTATTATAGTAGTTATATTCTTGTACATTGGGGGCAATTTTAACAGTAGTTATATTCTTATACATAGTAGCAGTATTATAGTAGTTATATTCTTGTACATAGGGGGCAGTATTATAGTAGTTATATTCTTGTACATAGTAGCAGTATTATAGTAGTTATATTCTTGTACATAGGGGGCAGTATTATAGTAGTTATATTCTTGTACATAGGGGGCAGTATTATCGTAGTTATATTCTTGTACATAGGGGGCAGTATTATAGTAGTTATATTCTTGTACATAGGGGCAGTATTATAGTAGTTATATTCTTGTACATAGGAGCAGTATTAAAGTAGTTATATTCTTGTACATAGGGGCAGTATTATAGTAGTTATATTCTTGTACATAGGAGCAGTATTATATTAGTTATATTCTTGTACATAGTAGCAGTATTATAGTAGTTATATTCTTGTACATAGGGGGCAGTATTATAGTAGTTATATTCTTGTACATAGGGGGCAGTATTATAGTAGTTATATTCTTGTACATAGGAGCAGTATTATAGTAGTTATATTCTTGTACATAGGGGGCAGTATTATAGTAGTTATATTCTTGTACATAGTAGCAGTATTACAGTAGTTATATTCTTGTACATAGGGGGCAGTATTATAGTAGTTATATTCTTGTACATAGGAGCAGTATTATAGTAGTTATATTCTTGTACATAGGGGGCAGTATTATAGTAGTTATATTCTTGTACATAGGGGGCAGTATTATAGTAGTTATATTCTTGTACATAGGGGGCAGTATTATAGTAGTTATATTCTTGTACATAGGAGCAGTATTATAGTAGTTATATTCTTGTACATAGGGGCAGTATTATAGTAGTTATATTCTTGTACATAGGGGGCAGTATTATAGTAGTTATATTCTTGTACATAGGGGGCAGTATTATAGTAGTTATATTCTTGTACATAGGGGCAGTATTATAGTAGTTATATTCTTGTACATAGGGGCAGAATTATAGTAGCTATATTCTTGTACATAGGAGCAGTATTATTGTAGTTATATTCTTGTACATAGGAGCAGTATTATAGTAGTTATATTCTTGTACATAGGGGCAGTATTATAGTAGTTATATTCTTGTACATAGGAGCAGTATTATAGTAGTTATATTCTTGTACATAGGGGGCAGTATTATATTAGTTATATTCTTGTACATAGTAGCAGTATTATAGTAGTTATATTCTTGTACATAGGGGGCAGTATTATAGTAGTTATATTCTTGTACATAGGGGGCAGTATTATAGTAGTTATATTCTTGTACATAGGAGCAGTATTATAGTAGTTATATTCTTGTACATAGTAGCAGTATTATAGTAGTTATATTCTTGTACATAGGGGCAGTATTATAGTAGTTATATTCTTGTACATAGGGGGCAGTATTATAGTAGTTATATTCTTGTACATAGAGGCAGTATTATAGTAGTTATATTCTTGTACATAGGAGCAGTATTATAGTAGTTATATTCTTGTGCATAGGGGGCAGTATTATATTTGTTATATTCTTGTACATAGTAGCAGTATTATAGTAGTTATATTCTTGTACATAGGAGCAGTATTATAGTAGTTATATTCTTGTACATAGGGGGCAGTATTATAGTAGTTATATTCTTGTACATAGTAGCAGTATTATAGTAGTTATATTCTTGTACATAGGGGGCAGTATTATAGTAGTTATATTCTTGTACATAGGGGGCAGTATTATAGTAGTTATATTCTTGAACATAGGGGGCAGTATTATAGTAGTTATATTCTTGTACATAGGGGGCAGTATTACAGTAGTTATATTCTTGTACATAGTAGCAGTATTATAGTAGTTATATTCTTGTACATAGGGGGCAGTATTATAGTAGTTATATTCTTGTACATAGGGGGCAGTATTATAGTAGTTATATTCTTGTACATAGGAGCAGTATTATAGTAGTTATATTCTTGTACATAGTCGGCAGTATTATAGTAGTTATATTGTACATAGGGGGCAGTATTATAGTAGTTATATTCTTGTACATAGTAGCAGTATTATAGTAGTTATATTCTTGTACATAGGGGCAGCATTATAGTAGTTATATTCTTGTACATAGGAGCAGTATTATAGTAGTTATATTCTTGTACATAGGGGCAGTATTATAGTAGTTATATTCTTGCACATAGGAGCAGTATTATAGTAGTTATATTCTTGTACATAGGGGGCAGTATTATAGTAGTTATATTCTTGTACATAGTAGCAGTATTATAGTAGTTATATTCTTGTACATAGGGGGCAGTATTATAGTAGTTATATTCTTGTACATAGGGGGCAGTATTATAGTAGTTATATTCTTGTACATAGGAGCAGTATTATAGTAGTTATATTCTTGTACATAGTAGCAGTATTATAGTAGTTATATTCTTGTACATAGGGGCAGTATTATAGTAGTTATATTCTTGTACATAGGGGGCAGTATTATAGTAGTTATATTCTTGTACATAGGGGCAGTATTATAGTAGTTATATTCTTGTACATAGGAGCAGTATTATAGTAGTTATATTCTTGTGCATAGGGGGCAGTATTATATTTGTTATATTCTTGTACATAGTAGCAGTATTATAGTAGTTATATTCTTGTACATAGGAGCAGTATTATAGTAGTTATATTCTTGTACATAGGGGGCAGTATTATAGTAGTTATATTCTTGTACATAGTAGCAGTATTATAGTAGTTATATTCTTGTACATAGGGGGCAGTATTATAGTAGTTATATTCTTGTACATAGGGGGCAGTATTATAGTAGTTATATTCTTGAACATAGGGGGCAGTATTATAGTAGTTATATTCTTGTACATAGGGGGCAGTATTACAGTAGTTATATTCTTGTACATAGTAGCAGTATTATAGTAGTTATATTCTTGTACATAGGGGGCAGTATTATAGTAGTTATATTCTTGTACATAGGGGGCAGTATTATAGTAGTTATATTCTTGTACATAGGAGCAGTATTATAGTAGTTATATTCTTGTACATAGGGGGCAGTATTATAGTAGTTATATTGTACATAGGGGGCAGTATTATAGTAGTTATATTCTTGTACATAGTAGCAGTATTATAGTAGTTATATTCTTGTACATAGGGGCAGCATTATAGTAGTTATATTCTTGTACATAGGAGCAGTATTATAGTAGTTATATTCTTGTACATAGGGGGCAGTATTATAGTAGTTATATTCTTGTACATAGGGGGCAGTATTATAGTAGTTATATTCTTGTACATAGGGGGCAGTATTACAGTAGTTATATTCTTGTACATAGTAGCAGTATTATAGTAGTTATATTCTTGTATATAGGGGGCAGTATTATAGTAGTTATATTCTTGTACATAGGGGGCAGTATTATAGTAGTTATATTCTTGTACATAGGAGCAGTATTATAGTAGTTATATTCTTGTACATAGGGGGCAGTATTATAGTAGTTATATTGTACATAGGGGGCAGTATTATAGTAGTTATATTCTTGTACATAGTAGCAGTATTATAGTAGTTATATTCTTGTACATAGCGGGCAGTATTACAGTAGTTATATTCTTGTACATAGTAGCAGTATTATAGTAGTTATATTCTTGTACATAGGGGGCAGTATTATAGTTATATTCTTGTACATAGGGGGCAGTATTATATTAGTTATATTCTTGTACATAGGAGCAGTATTATAGTAGTTATATTCTTGTACATAGGGGCAGTATTATAGTAGTTATATTTTTGTACATAGGAGCAGTATTATATTAGTTATATTCTTGTACATAGTAGCAGTATTATAGTAGTTATATTCTTGTACATAGGAGCAGTATTATAGTAGTTATATTCTTGTACATAGGAGCAGTATTATAGTAGTTATATTCTTGTACATAGGGGGCAGTATTATATTAGTTATATTCTTGTACATAGTAGCAGTATTATAGTAGTTATATTCTTGTACGTACATAGGGGGCAGGATTATAGTAGTTATATTCTTGTACATAGGGGGCAGTATTATAGTAGTTATATTCTTGTACATAGGAGCAGTATTATAGTAGGTATATTCTTGTACATAGGAGCAGTATTATAGTAGTTATATTCTTATACATAGGAGCAGTATTATAGTAGTTATATTCTTGTACATAGGAGCAGTATTATAGTAGTTATATTCTTGTACATAGGGGGCAGTATTATATTAGTTATATTTTTGTACATAGTAGCAGTATTATAGTAGTTATATTCTTGTACATAGGAGCAGTATTATAGTAGTTATATTCTTGTACATAGGGGGCAGTATTACAGTAGTTATATTCTTGTACATAGTAGCAGTATTATAGTAGTTATATTCTTGTACATAGGGGGCAGTATTATAGTAGTTATATTCTTGTACATAGGGGGCAGTATTATAGTAGTTATATTCTTGTACATAGGGGCAGCATTATAGTAGCTATATTCTTGTACATAAGAGCAGTATTATAGTAGTTATATTCTTGTACATAAGAGCAGTATTATAGTAGTTATATTCTTGTACATAAGAGCAGCATTATGGTAGTTATATTCTTGTACATAAGAGCAGTATTATAGTAGTTATATTCTTGTACATAGGAGCAGTATTATAGTAGTTATATTCTTGTACATAGGAGCAGTATTATAGTAGTTATATTCTTGTACATAGGAGCAGTATTATAGTAGTTATATTCTTGCACATAGGGAGCAGTATTATAGCAGTTATATTCTTGTACATAGGAGCAGTATTATAGTAGTTATATTCTTGTGCATAGGGGCAGTATTATAGTTATATTCTTGTACATAGTGAGCAGTATTATAGTAGTTATATTCTTGTACATAGTAGCAGTATTACAGTAGCTATATTATTGTACATAGGGGGCAGTATTATATTAGTTATATTCTTGTACATAGGGGGCAGTATTATAGTAGTTATATTCTTGTACATAGGGTGCACTATTATAGTAGTTATATTCTTGTACATAGGGGGCAGTATTATAGTAGTTATATTCTTGTACATAGGAGCAGCATTATAGTAGCTATATTCTTGTACATAAGAGCAGTATTATAGTAGTTATATTCTTGTACATAGGGGCAGTATTATAGTAGTTATATTCTTGTACATAGGGGACAGTATTATAGTAGCTGTATTCTTGTACATAGGGGGCAGTATTATAGTAGTTATATTCTTGTACATAGGGGGCAGTATTATAGTAGTTATACTCTTGTACATAGGGGACAGTATTATAGTAGTTATATTCTTGTACATAGGGGGCAGTATTATCGTAGTCATATTCTTGTACATAGGGGCAGTATTATCGTAGTCATATTCTTGTACATAGTGGCAGTATTATTGTAGTCATATTCTTGTACATGGGGGCAGTATTATAGTAGTTATATTCTTGTACATAGGGGGCAGTATTATAGTAGTTATATTCTTGTACATAGGGGGCAGTATTATAGTAGTTATATTCTTGTACATAGGAGCAGTACTATAGTAGTTATATTCTTGCACATAGGAGCAGTATTATAGTAGTTATATTCTTGTACATAGGGGGCAGTATTATAGTAGTTATATTCTTGTACATAGTAGCAGTATTACAGTAGTTATATTCTTGTACATAGGGGGCAGTATTATAGTAGTTATATTCTTGCACATAGGAGCAGTATTATAGTAGTTATATTCTTGTACATAGGGGGCAGTATTATAGTAGTTATATTCTTGTACATAGGGGGCAGTATTATAGTAGTTATATTCTTGTACATAGTAGCAGTATTATAGTAGTTATATTCTTGTACATAGGGGGCAATATTACAGTAGTTATATTCTTGTACATAGTAGCAGTATTATAGTAGTTATATTCTTGTACATAGGGGGCAGTATTATAGTAGTTATATTCTTGTACATAGGGGGCAGTATTATCGTAGTTATATTCTTGTACATAGGGGGCAGTATTATAGTAGTTATATTCTTGTACATAGGGGGCAGTATTATAGTAGTTATATTCTTGTACATAGGGGGCAGTATTATAGTAGTTATATTCTTGTACATAGGGGCAGTATTATAGTAGTTATATTCTTGTACATAGGAGCAGTATTAAAGTAGTTATATTCTTGTACATAGGGGCAGTATTATAGTAGTTATATTCTTGTACATAGGAGCAGTATTATATTAGTTATATTCTTGTACATAGTAGCAGTATTATAGTAGTTATATTCTTGTACATAGGGGGCAGTATTATAGTAGTTATATTCTTGTACATAGGGGGCAGTATTAAAGTAGTTATATTCTTGTACATAGGGGGCAGTATTATAGTAGTTATATTCTTGTACATAGGAGCAGTATTATAGTAGTTATATTCTTGTACATAGGGGGCAGTATTATAGTAGTTATATTCTTGTACATAGTAGCAGTATTACAGTAGTTATATTCTTGTACATAGGGGGCAGTATTATAGTAGTTATATTCTTGTACATAGGAGCAGTATTATAGTAGTTATATTCTTGTACATAGGGGGCAGTATTATAGTAGTTATATTCTTGTACATAGGGGGCAGTATTATAGTAGTTATATTCTTGTACATAGGGGGCAGTATTATAGTAGTTATATTCTTGTACATAGGAGCAGTATTATAGTAGTTATATTCTTGTACATAGGGGGCAGTATTATAGTAGTTATATTGTACATAGGGGGCAGTATTATAGTAGTTATATTCTTGTACATAGTAGCAGTATTATAGTAGTTATATTCTTGTACATAGGGGCAGTATTATAGTAGTTATATTCTTGTACATAGGGGCAGTATTATAGTAGTTATATTCTTGTACATAGGGGGCAGTATTATATTAGTTATATGCTTGTACATAGTAGCAGTATTATAGTAGTTATATGCTTGTACATAGGAGCAGTATTATAGTAGTTATATTCTTGTACATAGGGGGCAGTATTACAGTAGTTATATTCTTGTACATAGTAGCAGTATTATAGTAGTTATATTCTTGTACATAGGGGGCAGTATTATAGTAGTTATATTCTTGTACATAGGGGGCAGTATTATAGTAGTTATATTCTTGTACATAGGGGCAGTATTATAGTAGTTATATTCTTGTACATAAGGGCAGTATTATAGTAGCTATATTCTTGTACATAGGAGCAGTATTATTGTAGTTATATTCTTGTACATAGGAGCAGTATTATAGTAGTTATATTCTTGTACATAGGGGCAGTATTATAGTAGTTATATTCTTGTACATAGGAGCAGTATTATAGTAGTTATATTCTTGTACATAGGGGGCAGTATTATATTAGTTATATTCTTGTACATAGGGGGCAGTATTATAGTAGTTATATTCTTGTACATAGGAGCAGTATTATAGTAGTTATATTCTTGTACATAGTAGCAGTATTATAGTAGTTATATTCTTGTACATAGGGGCAGTATTATAGTAGTTATATTCTTGTACATAGGGGGCAGTATTATAGTAGTTATATTCTTGTACATAGGGGCAGTATTATAGTAGTTATATTCTTGTACATAGGAGCAGTATTATAGTAGTTATATTCTTGTACATAGGGGGCAGTATTATATTAGTTATATTCTTGTACATAGTAGCAGTATTATAGTAGTTATATTCTTGTACATAGGAGCAGTATTATAGTAGTTATATTCTTGTACATAGGGGGCAGTATTACAGTAGTTATATTCTTCTACATAGTAGCAGTATTATAGTAGTTATATTCTTGTACATAGGGGGCAGTATTATAGTAGTTATATTCTTGTACATAGGGGGCAGTATTATAGTAGTTATATTCTTGTACATAGGGGCAGTATTATAGTAGTTATATTCTTGTACATAGGAGCAGTATTATAGTAGTTATATTCTTGTACATAGGGGCAGTATTATAGTAGTTATATTCTTGTACATAGGGGCAGTATTATAGTAGTTATATTCTTGTACATAGGGGGCAGTATTATATTAGTTATATTCTTGTACATAGTAGCAGTATTATAGTAGTTATATTCTTGTACATAGTAGCAGTATTATAGTAGTTATATTCTTGTACATAGGGGGCAGTATTATAGTAGTTATATTCTTGTACATAGGGGGCAGTATTATAGTAGTTATATTCTTGTACATAGGAGCAGTATTATAGTAGTTATATTCTTGTACATAGGAGCAGTATTATAGTAGTTATATTCTTATACATAGTAGCAGTATTATAGTAGTTATATTCTTGTACATAGGGGCAGTATTATAGTAGTTATATTCTTGTACATAGGAGCAGTATTATAGTAGTTATATTCTTGTACATAGGGGCAGTATTATAGTAGTTATATTCTTGCACATAGGAGCAGTATTATAGTAGTTATATTCTTGTACATAGGGGGCAGTATTATAGTAGTTATATTCTTGTACATAGTAGCAGTATTATAGTAGTTATATTCTTGTACATAGGGGGCAGTATTATAGTAGTTATATTCTTGTACATAGGGGGCAGTATTATAGTAGTTATATTCTTGAACATAGGGGGCAGTATTATAGTAGTTATATTCTTGTACATAGGGGGCAGTATTACAGTAGTTATATTCTTGTACATAGTAGCAGTATTACAGTAGTTATATTCTTGTACATAGGGGGCAGTATTATAGTAGTTATATTCTTGTACATAGGGGGCAGTATTATAGTAGTTATATTCTTGTACATAGGGGGCAGTATTATAGTAGTTATATTCTTGTACATAGGGGGCAGTATTATAGTAGTTATATTGTACATAGGGGGCAGTATTATAGTAGTTATATTCTTGTACATAGTAGCAGTATTATAGTAGTTATATTCTTGTACATAGGGGCAGCATTATAGTAGTTATATTCTTGTACATAGGAGCAGTATTATAGTAGTTATATTCTTGTACATAGGGGCAGTATTATAGTAGTAATATTCTTGCACATAGGAGCAGTATTATAGTAGTTATATTCTTGTACATAGGGGGCAGTATTATAGTAGTTATATTCTTGTACATAGTAGCAGTATTATAGTAGTTATATTCTTGAACATAGGGGGCAGTATTATAGTAGTTATATTCTTGTACATAGGGGGCAGTATTATAGTAGTTATATTCTTGTACATAGGGGGCAGTATTACAGTAGTTATATTCTTGTATATAGGGGGCAGTATTATAGTAGTTATATTCTTGTATATAGGGGGCAGTATTATAGTAGTTATATTCTTGTACATAGGGGGCAGTATTATAGTAGTTATATTCTTGTACATAGGAGCAGTATTATAGTAGTTATATTCTTGTACATAGGGGGCAGTATTATAGTAGTTATATTGTACATAGGGGGCAGTATTATAGTAGTTATATTCTTGTACATAGTAGCAGTATTACAGTAGTTATCTTCTTGTACATAGAGGGCAGTATTACAGTAGTTATATTCTTGTACATAGTAGCAGTATTATAGTAGTTATATTCTTGTACATAGGGGGCAGTATTATAGTAGTTATATTCTTGTACATAGGGGGCAGTATTATAGTAGTTATATTCTTGTACATAGGGGGCAGTATTATAGTAGTTATATTCTTGTACATAGGGGCAGTATTATAGTAGTTATATTCTTGTACATAGGAGCAGTATTATAGTAGTTATATTCTTGTACATAGGGGCAGTATTATAGTAGTTATATTCTTGTACATAGGAGCAGTATTATAGTAGTTATATTCTTGTACATAGGGGGCAGTATTATAGTAGTTATATTCTTGTACATAGGGGGCAGTATTATAGTAGTTATATTCTTGTACATAGGGGGCAGTATTATAGTAGTTATATTCTTGTACATAGGAGCAGTATTATAGTAGTTATATTCTTGTACATAGGGGGCAGTAATATAGTAGTTATATTCTTGTACATAGGGGGCAGTATTACAGTAGTTATATTCTTGTACATAGTAGCAGTATTATAGTAGTTATATTCTTGTACATAGGGGGCAGTATTATAGTAGTTATATTCTTGTACATAGGAGCAGTATTATAGTAGTTATATTCTTGTACATAGGGGGCAGTATTATAGTAGTTATATTCTTGTACATAGTAGCAGTATTATATTAGTTATATTCTTGTACATAGGGGGCAGTATTATAGTAGTTATATTCTTGTACATAGGGGGCAGTATTATAGTAGTTATATTCTTGTACATAGGGGGCAGTATTACAGTAGTTATATTCTTGTACATAGGGGGCAGTATTACAGTAGTTATATTCTTGTACATAGTAGCAGTATTATAGTAGTTATATTCTTGTACATAGGGGGCAGTATTATAGTAGTTATATTCTTGTACATAGGGGGCAGTATTATAGTAGTTATATTCTTGTACATAGGAGCAGTATTATAGTAGTTATATTCTTGTACATAGGGGGCAGTATTATAGTAGTTATATTGTACATAGGGGGCAGTATTATAGTAGTTATATTCTTGTACATAGTAGCAGTATTATAGTAGTTATATTCTTGTACATAGGAGCAGTATTATAGTAGTTATATTCTTGTACATAGGGGCAGTATTATAGTAGTTATATTCTTGCACATAGGAGCAGTATTATAGTAGTTATATTCTTGTACATAGGGGGCAGTATTATAGTAGTTATATTCTTGTACATAGTAGCAGTATTATAGTAGTTATATTCTTGTACATAGGGGGCAGTATTATAGTAGTTATATTCTTGAACATAGGGGGCAGTATTATAGTAGTTATATTCTTGTACATAGGGGGCAGTATTATAGTAGTTATATTCTTGTACATAGGGGGCAGTATTATAGTAGTTATATTCTTGTACATAGGGGGCAGTATTATAGTAGTTATATTCTTGTACATAGGGGGCAGTATTATAGTAGTTATATTCTTGTACATAGGGGGCAGTATTATAGTAGTTATATTCTTGTACATAGGGGGCAGTATTATAGTAGTTATATTCTTGTACATAGGGGGCAGTATTATAGTAGTTATATTCTTGTACATAGGTGCAGTATTATAGTAGTTATATTCTTGTACATAGGAGCAGTATTATAGTAGTTATATTCTTGTACATAGGGGCAGTATTATAGTAGTTATATTCTTGTACATAGGAGCAGTATTATAGTAGTTATATTCTTGTACATAGTAGCAGTATTATAGTAGTTATATTCTTGTACATAGGGGGCAGTATTATAGTAGTTATATTCTTGTACATAGGAGCAGTATTATAGTAGTTATATTCTTGTACATAGGGGGCAGTATTATAGTAGTTATATTCTTGTACATAGTAGCAGTATTATATTAGTTATATTCTTGTACATAGGGGGCAGTATTATAGTAGTTATATTCTTGTACATAGGGGGCAGTATTATAGTAGTTATATTCTTGTACATAGGGGGCAGTATTATAGTAGTTATATTCTTGTACATAGGGGGCAGTATTACAGTAGTTATATTCTTGTACATAGGGGGCAGTATTACAGTAGTTATATTCTTGTACATAGTAGCAGTATTATAGTAGTTATATTCTTGTACATAGGGGGCAGTATTATAGTAGTTATATTCTTGTACATAGGGGGCAGTATTATAGTAGTTATATTCTTATACATAGGGGGCAGTATTATAGTAGTTATATTCTTATACATAGGAGCAGTATTATAGTAGTTATATTCTTGTACATAGGGGGCAGTATTATAGTAGTTATATTGTACATAGGGGGCAGTATTATAGTAGTTATATTCTTGTACATAGTAGCAGTATTATAGTAGTTATATTCTTGTACATAGGGGCAGTATTATAGTAGTTATATTCTTGTACATAGGAGCAGTATTATAGCAGTTATATTCTTGTACATAGGGGCAGTATTATAGTAGTTATATTCTTGCACATAGGAGCAGTATTATAGTAGTTATATTCTTGTACATAGGGGGCAGTATTATAGTAGTTATATTCTTGTACATAGTAGCAGTATTATAGTAGTTATATTCTTGTACATAGGGGGCAGTATTATAGTAGTTATATTCTTGTACATAGGGGGCAGTATTATAGTAGTTATATTCTTGTACATAGGGGGCAGTATTATAGTAGTTATATTCTTGTACATAGGGGGCAGTATTACAATAGTTATATTCTTGTACATAGTAGCAGTATTATAGTAGTTATATTCTTGTACATAGGGGGCAGTATTATAGTAGTTATATTCTTGTACATAGGGGGCAGTATTATAGTAGTTATATTCTTGTACATAGGAGCAGTATTATAGTAGTTATATTCTTGTACATAGGGGGCAGTATTATAGTAGTTATATTGTACATAGGGGGCAGTATTATAGTAGTTATATTCTTGTACATAGGGGGCAGTATTATAGTAGTTATATTCTTGTACATAGGAGCAGTATTATAGTAGTTATATTCTTGTACATAGTAGCAGTATTATAGTAGTTATATTCTTGTACATAGGGGCAGTATTATAGTAGTTATATTCTTGTACATAGGGGGCAGTATTATAGTAGTTATATTCTTGTACATAGGGGCAGTATTATAGTAGTTATATTCTTGTACATAGGAGCAGTATTATAGTAGTTATATTCTTGTACATAGGGGGCAGTATTATATTAGTTATATTCTTGTACATAGTAGCAGTATTATAGTAGTTATATTCTTGTACATAGGAGCAGTATTATAGTAGTTATATTCTTGTACATAGTAGCAGTATTATAGTAGTTATATTCTTGTACATAGGGGGCAGTATTATAGTATATTCTTGTACATAGTAGCAGTATTATAGTAGTTATATTCTTGTACATAGGGGGCAGTATTATAGTAGTTATATTCTTGTACATAGGGGGCAGTATTATAGTAGTTATATTCTTGTACATAGGGGGCAGTATTACAATAGTTATATTCTTGTACATAGTAGCAGTATTATAGTAGTTATATTCTTGTACATAGTAGCAGTATTATAGTAGTTATATTCTTGTACATAGGGGGCAGTATTATAGTAGTTATATTCTTGTACATAGGGGGCAGTATTATAGTAGTTATATTCTTGTACATAGGGGCAGTATTACAGTAGTTATATTCTTGTACATAGTAGCAGTATTATAGTAGTTATATTCTTGTACATAGGGGGCAGTATTATAGTAGTTATATTCTTGTACATAGGGGGCAGTATTATAGTAGTTATATTCTTGTACATAGGGGGCAGTATTATAGTAGTTATATTCTTGTACATAGGAGCAGTATTATAGTAGTTATATTCTTGTACATAGGGGGCAGTAATATAGTAGTTATATTCTTGTACATAGGGGGCAGTATTACAGTAGTTATATTCTTGTACATAGGGGGCAGTATTACAGTAGTTATATTCTTGTACATAGTAGCAGTATTATAGTAGTTATATTCTTGTACATAGGGGGCAGTATTATAGTAGTTATATTCTTGTACATAGGAGCAGTATTATAGTAGTTATATTCTTGTACATAGGGGGCAGTATTATAGTAGTTATATTCTTG
This sequence comes from Phyllobates terribilis, assembly GCF_046119375.1. Taxonomy (NCBI): domain Eukaryota; kingdom Metazoa; phylum Chordata; class Amphibia; order Anura; family Dendrobatidae; genus Phyllobates; species Phyllobates terribilis. The sequence goes on from NW_027368190.1 coordinate 33,740, forward strand.
TACATAGTAGCAGTATTATATTAGTTATATTCTTGTACATAGGGGGCAGTATTATAGTAGTTATATTCTTGTACATAGGGGGCAGTATTATAGTAGTTATATTCTTGTACATAGGGGGCAGTGTTATAGTAGTTATATTCTTGTACATAGGGGGCAGTATTACAGTAGTTATATTCTTGTACATAGTAGCAGTATTATAGTAGTTATATTCTTGTACATAGTAGCAGTATTATAGTAGTTATATTCTTGTACATAGGGGGCAGTATTATAGTAGTTATATTCTTATACATAGGAGCAGTATTATAGTAGTTATATTCTTGTACATAGGGGGCAGTATTATAGTAGTTATATTGTACATAGGGGGCAGTATTATAGTAGTTATATTCTTGTACATAGTAGCAGTATTATAGTAGTTATATTCTTGTACATAGGGGCAGTATTATAGTAGTTATATTCTTGTACATAGGAGCAGTATTATAGTAGTTATATTCTTGTACATAGGGGCAGTATTATAGTAGTTATATTCTTGCACATAGGAGCAGTATTATAGTAGTTATATTCTTGTACATAGGGGGCAGTATTATAGTAGTTATATTCTTGTACATAGTAGCAGTATTATAGTAGTTATATTCTTGTACATAGGGGGCAGTATTATAGTAGTTATATTCTTGTACATAGGGGGCAGTATTATAGTAGTTATATTCTTGTACATAGGAGCAGTATTATAGTAGTTATATTCTTGTACATAGGGGGCAGTATTATAGTAGTTATATTGTACATAGGGGGCAGTATTATAGTAGTTATATTCTTGTACATAGTAGCAGTATTATAGTAGTTATATTCTTGTACATAGTAGCAGTATTATAGTAGTTATATTCTTGTACATAGGGGCAGTATTATAGTAGTTATATTCTTGTACATAGGAGCAGTATTATAGTAGTTATATTCTTGTACATAGGGGGCAGTATTATATTAGTTATATTCTTGTACATAGTAGCAGTATTATAGTAGTTATATTCTTGTACATAGGGGGCAGTATTACAGTAGTTATATTCTTGTACATAGGGGGCAGTATTATAGTAGTTATATTCTTGTACATAGGAGCAGTATTATAGTAGTTATATTCTTGTACATAGTAGCAGTATTATAGTAGTTATATTCTTGTACATAGGGGCAGTATTATAGTAGTTATATTCTTGTACATAGGGGGCAGTATAATAGTAGTTATATTCTTGTACATAGGGGCAGTATTATAGTAGTTATATTCTTGTACATAGGAGCAGTATTATAGTAGTTATATTCTTGTACATAGGGGGCAGTATTATATTAGTTATATTCTTGTACATAGTAGCAGTATTATAGTAGTTATATTCTTGTACATAGGAGCAGTATTATAGTAGTTATATTCTTGTACATAGGGGGCAGTATTACAGTAGTTATATTCTTCTACATAGTAGCAGTATTATAGTAGTTATATTCTTGTACATAGGGGGCAGTATTATAGTAGTTATATTCTTGTACATAGGGGGCAGTATTATAGTAGTTATATTCTTGTACATAGGGGCAGTATTATAGTAGTTATATTCTTGTACATAGGGGCAGTATTATAGTAGTTATATTCTTGTACATAGGAGCAGTATTATAGTAGTTATATTCTTGTACATAGGGGGCAGTATTATATTAGTTATATTCTTGTACATAGTAGCAGTATTATAGTAGTTATATTCTTGTACATAGGGGGCAGTATTATAGTAGTTATATTCTTGTACATAGGGGGCAGTATTATAGTAGTTATATTTTTGTACATAGGAGCAGTATTATAGTAGTTATATTCTTGTACATAGTAGCAGTATTATAGTAGTTATATTCTTGTACATAGGGGCAGTATTATAGTAGTTATATTCTTGTACATAGGAGCAGTATTATAGTAGTTATATTCTTGTACATAGGGGCAGTATTATAGTAGTTATAATCTTGCACATAGGAGCAGTATTATAGTTGTTATATTCTTGTACATAGGGGGCAGTATTATAGTATATTCTTGTACATAGTAGCAGTATTATAGTAGTTATATTCTTGTACATAGGGGGCAGTATTAAAGTAGTTATATTCTTGTACATAGGGGGCAGTATTATAGTAGTTATATTCTTGTACATAGGGGGCAGTATTACAATAGTTATATTCTTGTACATAGTAGCAGTATTATAGTAGTTATATTCTTGTACATAGGGGGCAGTATTATAGTAGTTATATTCTTGTACATAGGGGGCAGTATTATAGTAGTTATATTCTTGTACATAGGGGGCAGTATTATAGTAGTTATATTCTTGTACATAGGGGGCAGTATTATAGTAGTTATATTCTTGTACATAGGGGGCAGTATTACAGTAGTTATATTCTTGTACATAGTAGCAGTATTATAGTAGTTATATTCTTGTACATAGGGGGCAGTATTATAGTAGTTATATTCTTGTACATAGGAGCAGTATTATAGTAGTTATATTCTTGTACATAGGGGGCAGTATTATAGTAGTTATATTCTTGTACATAGTAGCAGTATTATAGTAGTTATATTCTTGTACATAGGGGCAGCATTATAGTAGTTATATTCTAGTACATAGGAGCAGTATTATAGTAGTTATATTCTTGTACATAGGGGCAGTATTATAGTAGTTATATTCTTGCACATAGGAGCAGTATTATAGTAGTTATATTCTTGTACATAGGGGGCAGTATTATAGTAAGTATATTCTTGTACATAGTAGCAGTATTATAGTAGTTATATTCTTGTACATAGGGGGGCAGTATTATAGTAGTTATATTCTTGTACATAGGGGGCAGTATTATAGTAGTTATATTCTTGTACATAGGGGGCAGTATTATAGTAGTTATATTCTTGTACATAGGGGGCAGTATTACAGTAGTTATATTCTTGTACATAGTAGCAGTATTATAGTAGTTATATTCTTGTACATAGGGGGCAGTATTATAGTAGTTATATTCTTGTACATAGGGGGCAGTATTATAGTAGTTATATTCTTGTACATAGGAGCAGTATTATAGTAGTTATATTCTTGTACATAGGGGGCAGTATTATAGTAGTTATATTGTACATAGGGGGCAGTATTATAGTAGTTATATTCTTGTACATAGTAGCAGTATTATAGTAGTTATATTCTTGTACATAGGGGGCAGTATTACAGTAGTTATATTCTTGTACATAGTAGCAGTATTATAGTAGTTATATTCTTGTACATAGGGGGCAGTATTATAGTAGTTATATTCTTGTACATAGGGGGCAGTATTATAGTAGTTATATTCTTGTACATAGGGGGCAGTATTATAGTAGTTATATTCTTGTACATAAGGGCAGTATTATAGTAGTTATATTCTTGTACATAGGAGCAGTATTATAGTAGTTATATTCTTGTACATAGGGGGCAGTATTATAGTAGTTATATTCTTGTACATAGGGGGCAGTATTATAGTAGTTATATTCTTGTACATAGGGGGCAGTATTATAGTAGTTATATTCTTGTACATAGGGGGCAGTATTACAGTAGTTATATTCTTGTACATAGTAGCAGTATTATAGTAGTTATATTCTTGTACATAGGGGGCAGTATTATAGTAGTTATATTCTTGTACATAGGGGGCAGTATTATAGTAGTTATATTCTTGTACATAGGAGCAGTATTATAGTAGTTATATTCTTGTACATAGGGGCAGTATTATAGTAGTTATATTGTACATAGGGGGCAGTATTATAGTAGTTATATTCTTGTACATAGGGGGCAGTATTATAGTAGTTATATTCTTGTACATAGGGGGCAGTATTACAGTAGTTATATTCTTGTACATAGTAGCAGTATTATAGTAGTTCTATTCTTGTACATAGGGGGCAGTATTATAGTAGTTATATTCTTGTACATAGGGGGCAGTATTATAGTAGTTATATTCTTGTACATAGGGGGCAGTATTATAGTAGTTATATTCTTGTACATAGGGGGCAGTATTATAGTAGTTATATTCTTGTACATAGGGGCAGTATTATAGTAGTTATATTCTTGTACATAGGAGCAGTATTATAGTAGTTATATTCTTGTACATAGGGGCAGTATTATAGTAGTTATATTCTTGTACATAGTAGCAGTATTATAGTAGTTATATTCTTGTACATAGGGGGCAGTATTATATTAGTTATATTCTTGTACATAGGGGGCAGTATTATAGTAGTTATATTCTTGTACATAGGGGGCAGTATTATAGTAGTTATATTCTTGTACATAGGGGGCAGTATTATAGTAGTTATATTATTGTACATAGGAGCAGTATTATAGTAGTTATATTCTTGTACATAGGGGGCAGTAATATAGTAGTTATATTCTTGTACATAGGGGGCAGTATTACAGTAGTTATATTCTTGTACATAGTAGCAGTATTATAGTAGTTATATTCTTGTACATAGGGGGCAGTATTATAGTAGTTATATTCTTGTACATAGGGGGCAGTATTATAGTAGTTATATTCTTGTACATAGGGGGCAGTATTACAGTAGTTATATTCTTGTACATAGTAGCAGTATTATAGTAGTTATATTCTTGTACATAGGGGGCAGTATTATAGTAGTTATATTCTTGTACATAGGGGGCAGTATTATAGTAGTTATATTCTTGTACATAGGAGCAGTATTATAGTAGTTATATTCTTGTGCATAGGGGGCAGTATTATAGTAGTTATATTGTACATAGGGGGCAGTACTATAGTAGTTATATTCTTGTACATAGTAGCAGTATTATAGTAGTTATATTCTTGTACATAGGGGCAGTATTATAGTAGTTATATTCTTGTACATAGGAGCAGTATTATAGTAGTTATATTCTTGTACATAGGGGCAGTATTATAGTAGTTATATTCTTGCACATAGGAGCAGTATTATAGTAGTTATATTCTTGTACATAGGGGGCAGTATTATAGTAGTTATATTCTTGTACATAGTAGCAGTATTATAGTAGTTATATTCTTGTACATAGGGGGCAGTATTATAGTAGTTATATTCTTGTACATAGGGGGCAGTATTATAGTAGTTATATTCTTGTACATAGGGGGCAGTATTATAGTAGTTATATTCTTGTACATAGGGGGCAGTATTACAGTAGTTATATTCTTGTACATAGTAGCAGTATTATAGTAGTTCTATTCTTGTACATAGGGGGCAGTATTATAGTAGTTATATTCTTGTACATAGGGGGCAGTATTATAGTAGTTATATTCTTGTACATAGGGGGCAGTATTATAGTAGTTATATTCTTGTACATAGGGGGCAGTATTATAGTAGTTATATTCTTGTACATAGGGGCAGTATTATAGTAGTTATATTCTTGTACATAGGAGCAGTATTATAGTAGTTATATTCTTGTACATAGGGGCAGTATTATAGTAGTTATATTCTTGTACATAGTAGCAGTATTATAGTAGTTATATTCTTGTACATAGGGGGCAGTATTATATTAGTTATATTCTTGTACATAGGGGGCAGTATTATAGTAGTTATATTCTTGTACATAGGGGGCAGTATTATAGTAGTTATATTCTTGTACATAGGGGGCAGTATTATAGTAGTTATATTATTGTACATAGGAGCAGTATTATAGTAGTTATATTCTTGTACATAGGGGGCAGTAATATAGTAGTTATATTCTTGTACATAGGGGGCAGTATTACAGTAGTTATATTCTTGTACATAGTAGCAGTATTATAGTAGTTATATTCTTGTACATAGGGGGCAGTATTATAGTAGTTATATTCTTGTACATAGGGGGCAGTATTATAGTAGTTATATTCTTGTACATAGGGGGCAGTATTACAGTAGTTATATTCTTGTACATAGTAGCAGTATTATAGTAGTTATATTCTTGTACATAGGGGGCAGTATTATAGTAGTTATATTCTTGTACATAGGGGGCAGTATTATAGTAGTTATATTCTTGTACATAGGAGCAGTATTATAGTAGTTATATTCTTGTGCATAGGGGGCAGTATTATAGTAGTTATATTGTACATAGGGGGCAGTACTATAGTAGTTATATTCTTGTACATAGTAGCAGTATTATAGTAGTTATATTCTTGTACATAGGGGCAGTATTATAGTAGTTATATTCTTGTACATAGGAGCAGTATTATAGTAGTTATATTCTTGTACATAGGGGCAGTATTATAGTAGTTATATTCTTGCACATAGGAGCAGTATTATAGTAGTTATATTCTTGTACATAGGGGGCAGTATTATAGTAGTTATATTCTTGTACATAGTAGCAGTATTATAGTAGTTATATTCTTGTACATAGGGGGCAGTATTATAGTAGTTATATTCTTGTACATAGGGGGCAGTATTATAGTAGTTATATTCTTGTACATAGGGGGCAGTATTATAGTAGTTATATTCTTGTACATAGGGGGCAGTATTACAATAGTTATATTCTTGTACATAGTAGCAGTATTATAGTAGTTATATTCTAGTACATAGGGGGCAGTATTATAGTAGTTATATTCTTGTACATAGGGGCAGTATTATAGTAGTTATATTCTTGCACATAGGAGCAGTATTATAGTAGTTATATTCTTGTACAGAGGGGGCAGTATTATAGTAAGTATATTCTTGTACATAGTAGCAGTATTATAGTAGTTATATTCTTGTACATAGGGGGCAGTATTATAGTAGTTATATTCTTGTACATAGGGGGCAGTATTATAGTAGTTATATTCTTGTACATAGGGGGCAGTATTACAGTAGTTATATTCTTGTACATAGTAGCAGTATTATAGTAGTTATATTCTTGTACATAGGGGGCAGTATTATAGTAGTTATATTCTTGTACATAGGAGCAGTATTATAGTAGTTATATTCTTGTACATAGGGGGCAGTATTATAGTAGTTATATTCTTGTACATAGGAGCAGTATTATAGTAGTTATATTCTTGTACATAGGGGGCAGTATTATAGTAGTTATATTGTACATAGGGGGCAGTATTATAGTAGTTATATTCTTGTACATAGTAGCAGTATTATAGTAGTTATATTCTTGTACATAGGGGGCAGTATTACAGTAGTTATATTCTTGTACATAGTAGCAGTATTATAGTAGTTATATTCTTGTACATAGGGGGCAGTATTATAGTAGTTATATTCTTGTACATAGGGGGCAGTATTATAGTAGTTATATTCTTGTACATAGGGGGCAGTATTATAGTAGTTATATTCTTGTACATAGGGGCAGTATTATAGTAGTTATATTCTTGTACATAGGAGCAGTATTATAGTAGTTATATTCTTGTACATAGGGGGCAGTATTATAGTAGTTATATTCTTGTACATAGGGGCAGTATTATAGTAGTTATATTCTTGTACATAGGGGGCAGTATTATAGTAGTTATATTCTTGTACATAGGGGGCAGTATTACAGTAGTTATATTCTTGTACATAGTAGCAGTATTACAGTAGTTATATTCTTGTACATAGGGGGCAGTATTATAGTAGTTATATTCTTGTACATAGGGGGCAGTATTATAGTAGTTATATTCTTGTACATAGGAGCAGTATTATAGTAGTTATATTCTTGTACATAGGGGGCAGTATTATAGTAGTTATATTGTACATAGGGGGCAGTATTATAGTAGTTATATTCTTGTACATAGTAGCAGTATTATAGTAGTTATATTCTTGTACATAGGGGGCAGTATTACAGTAGTTATATTCTTGTACATAGTAGCAGTATTATAGTAGTTATATTCTTGTACATAGGGGGCAGTATTATAGTAGTTATATTCTTGTACATAGGGGGCAGTATTATAGTAGTTATATTCTTGTACATAGGGGGCAGTATTATAGTAGTTATATTCTTGTACATAGGGGGCAGTATTATAGTAGTTATATTCTTGTACATAGGGGCAGTATTATAGTAGTTATATTCTTGTACATAGGAGCAGTATTATAGTAGTTATATTCTTGTACATAGGGGCAGTATTATAGTAGTTATATTCTTGTACATAGTAGCAGTATTATAGTAGTTATATTCTTGTACATAGGGGGCAGTATTATATTAGTTATATTCTTGTACATAGGGGGCAGTATTATAGTAGTTATATTCTTGTACATAGGGGGCAGTATTATAGTAGTTATATTCTTGTACATAGGGGGCAGTATTATAGTAGTTATATTATTGTACATAGGAGCAGTATTATAGTAGTTATATTCTTGTACATAGGGGGCAGTAATATAGTAGTTATATTCTTGTACATAGGGGGCAGTATTATAGTAGTTATATTCTTGTACATAGGGGGCAGTATTATAGTAGTTATATTCTTGTACATAGGGGGCAGTATTATAGTAGTTATATTCTTGTACATAGGGGCAGTATTATAGTAGTTATATTCTTGTACATAGGAGCAGTATTATAGTAGTTATATTCTTGTACATAGGGGCAGTATTATAGTAGTTATATTCTTGTACATAGTAGCAGTATTATAGTAGTTATTTTCTTGTACATAGGGGGCAGTATTATATTAGTTATATTCTTGTACATAGGGGGCAGTATTATAGTAGTTATATTCTTGTACATAGGGGGCAGTATTATAGTAGTTATATTCTTGTACATAGGGGGCAGTATTATAGTAGTTATATTATTGTACATAGGAGCAGTATTATAGTAGTTATATTCTTGTACATAGGGGGCAGTAATATAGTAGTTATATTCTTGTACATAGTAGCAGTATTATAGTAGTTATATTCTTGTACATAGGGGGCAGTATTATAGTAGTTATATTCTTGTACATAGGGGGCAGTATTATAGTAGTTATATTCTTGTACATAGGGGGCAGTATTACAGTAGTTATATTCTTGTACATAGTAGCAGTATTATAGTAGTTATATTCTTGTACATAGGGGGCAGTATTATAGTAGTTATATTCTTGTACATAGGGGGCAGTATTATAGTAGTTATATTCTTATACATAGGAGCAGTATTATAGTAGTTATATTCTTGTACATAGGGGGCAGTATTATAGTAGTTATATTGTACATAGGGGGCAGTATTATAGTAGTTATATTCTTGTACATAGTAGCAGTATTATAGTAGTTATATTCTTGTACATAGGGGCAGTATTATAGTAGTTATATTCTTGTACATAGGAGCAGTATTATAGCAGTTATATTCTTGTACATAGGGGCAGTATTATAGTAGTTATATTCTTGCACATAGGAGCAGTATTATAGTAGTTATATTCTTGTACATAGGGGGCAGTATTATAGTAGTTATATTCTTGTACATAGTAGCAGTATTATAGTAGTTATATTCTTGTACATAGGGGGCAGTATTATAGTAGTTATATTCTTGTACATAGGGGGCAGTATTATAGTACTTATATTCTTGTACATAGGGGGCAGTATTATAGTAGTTATATTCTTGTACATAGGGGGCAGTATTACAATAGTTATATTCTTGTACATAGTAGCAGTATTATAGTAGTTATATTCTTGTACATAGGGGGCAGTATTATAGTAGTTATATTCTTGTACATAGGGGGCAGTATTATAGTAGTTATATTCTTGTACATAGGAGCAGTATTATAGTAGTTATATTCTTGTACATAGGGGGCAGTATTATAGTAGTTATATTGTACATAGGGGGCAGTATTATAGTAGTTATATTCTTGTACATAGGGGGCAGTATTATAGTAGTTATATTCTTGTACATAGGAGCAGTATTATAGTAGTTATATTCTTGTACATAGTAGCAGTATTATAGTAGTTATATTCTTGTACATAGGGGCAGTATTATAGTAGTTATATTCTTGTACATAGGGGGCAGTATTATAGTAGTTATATTCTTGTACATAGGGGCAGTATTATAGTAGTTATATTCTTGTACATAGGAGCAGTATTATAGTAGTTATATTCTTGTACATAGGGGGCAGTATTATATTAGTTATATTCTTGTACATAGTAGCAGTATTATAGTAGTTATATTCTTGTACATAGGAGCAGTATTATAGTAGTTATATTCTTGTACATAGTAGCAGTATTATAGTAGTTATATTCTTGTACATAGGGGGCAGTATTATAGTATATTCTTGTACATAGTAGCAGTATTATAGTAGTTATATTCTTGTACATAGGGGGCAGTATTATAGTAGTTATATTCTTGTACATAGGGGGCAGTATTATAGTAGTTATATTCTTGTACATAGGGGGCAGTATTACAATAGTTATATTCTTGTACATAGTAGCAGTATTATAGTAGTTATATTCTTGTACATAGGGGGCAGTATTATAGTAGTTATATTCTTGTACATAGGGGGCAGTATTATAGCAGTTATATTCTTGTACATAGGGGGCAGTATTATAGTAGTTATATTCTTGTACATAGGGGCAGTATTACAGTAGTTATATTCTTGTACATAGTAGCAGTATTATAGTAGTTATATTCTTGTACATAGGGGGCAGTATTATATTAGTTATATTCTTGTACATAGGGGGCAGTATTATAGTAGTTATATTCTTGTACATAGGGGGCAGTATTATAGTAGTTATATTCTTGTACATAGGGGGCAGTATTATAGTAGTTATATTCTTGTACATAGGAGCAGTATTATAGTAGTTATATTCTTGTACATAGGGGGCAGTAATATAGTAGTTATATTCTTGTACATAGGGGGCAGTATTACAGTAGTTATATTCTTGTACATAGTAGCAGTATTATAGTAGTTATATTCTTGTACATAGGGGGCAGTATTATAGTAGTTATATTCTTGTACATAGGAGCAGTATTATAGTAGTTATATTCTTGTACATAGGGGGCAGTATTATAGTAGTTATATTCTTGTACATAGTAGCAGTATTATATTAGTTATATTCTTGTACATAGGGGGCAGTATTATAGTAGTTATATTCTTGTACATAGGGGGCAGTATTATAGTAGTTATATTCTTGTACATAGGGGGCAGTGTTATAGTAGTTATATTCTTGTACATAGGGGGCAGTATTACAGTAGTTATATTCTTGTACATAGTAGCAGTATTATAGTAGTTATATTCTTGTACATAGTAGCAGTATTATAGTAGTTATATTCTTGTACATAGGGGGCAGTATTATAGTAGTTATATTCTTATACATAGGAGCAGTATTATAGTAGTTATATTCTTGTACATAGGGGGCAGTATTATAGTAGTTATATTGTACATAGGGGGCAGTATTATAGTAGTTATATTCTTGTACATAGTAGCAGTATTATAGTAGTTATATTCTTGTACATAGGGGCAGTATTATAGTAGTTATATTCTTGTACATAGGAGCAGTATTATAGTAGTTATATTCTTGTACATAGGGGCAGTATTATAGTAGTTATATTCTTGCACATAGGAGCAGTATTATAGTAGTTATATTCTTGTACATAGGGGGCAGTATTATAGTAGTTATATTCTTGTACATAGTAGCAGTATTATAGTAGTTATATTCTTGTACATAGGGGGCAGTATTATAGTAGTTATATTCTTGTACATAGGGGGCAGTATTATAGTAGTTATATTCTTGTACATAGGGGGCAGTATTATAGTAGTTATATTCTTGTACATAGGGGGCAGTATTATAGTAGTTATATTCTTGTACATAGGGGGCAGTATTATAGTAGTTATATTCTTGTACATAGGGGCAGTATTATAGTAGTTATATTCTTGTACATAGGAGCAGTATTATAGTAGTTATATTCTTGTACATAGGGGCAGTATTATAGTAGTTATATTCTTGTACATAGTAGCAGTATTATAGTAGTTATATTCTTGTACATAGGGGGCAGTATTATAGTAGTTATATTCTTGTACATAGGGGGCAGTATTACAGTAGTTATATTCTTGTACATAGTAGCAGTATTATAGTAGTTCTATTCTTGTACATAGGGGGCAGTATTATAGTAGTTATATTCTTGTACATAGGGGGCAGTATTATAGTAGTTATATTCTTGTACATAGGGGGCAGTATTATAGTAGTTATATTCTTGTACATAGGGGGCAGTATTATAGTAGTTATATTCTTGTACATAGGGGCAGTATTATAGTAGTTATATTCTTGTACATAGGAGCAGTATTATAGTAGTTATATTCTTGTACATAGGGGCAGTATTATAGTAGTTATATTCTTGTACATAGTAGCAGTATTATAGTAGTTATATTCTTGTACATAGGGGGCAGTATTATATTAGTTATATTCTTGTACATAGGGGGCAGTATTATAGTAGTTATATTCTTGTACATAGGGGGCAGTATTATAGTAGTTATATTCTTGTACATAGGGGGCAGTATTATAGTAGTTATATTATTGTACATAGGAGCAGTATTATAGTAGTTATATTCTTGTACATAGGGGGCAGTAATATAGTAGTTATATTCTTGTACATAGGGGGCAGTATTACAGTAGTTATATTCTTGTACATAGTAGCAGTATTATAGTAGTTATATTCTTGTACATAGGGGGCAGTATTATAGTAGTTATATTCTTGTACATAGGGGGCAGTATTATAGTAGTTATATTCTTGTACATAGGGGGCAGTATTACAGTAGTTATATTCTTGTACATAGTAGCAGTATTATAGTAGTTATATTCTTGTACATAGGGGGCAGTATTATAGTAGTTATATTCTTGTACATAGGAGCAGTATTATAGTAGTTATATTCTTGTGCATAGGGGGCAGTATTATAGTAGTTATATTGTACATAGGGGGCAGTACTATAGTAGTTATATTCTTGTACATAGTAGCAGTATTATAGTAGTTATATTCTTGTACATAGGGGCAGTATTATAGTAGTTATATTCTTGTACATAGGAGCAGTATTATAGTAGTTATATTCTTGTACATAGGGGCAGTATTATAGTAGTTATATTCTTGCACATAGGAGCAGTATTATAGTAGTTATATTCTTGTACATAGGGGGCAGTATTATAGTAGTTATATTCTTGTACATAGTAGCAGTATTATAGTAGTTATATTCTTGTACATAGGGGGCAGTATTATAGTAGTTATATTCTTGTACATAGGGGGCAGTATTATAGTAGTTATATTCTTGTACATAGGGGGCAGTATTATAGTAGTTATATTCTTGTACATAGGGGGCAGTAATACAATAGTTATATTCTTGTACATAGTAGCAGTATTATAGTAGTTATATTCTAGTACATAGGGGGCAGTATTATAGTAGTTATATTCTTGTACATAGGGGCAGTATTATAGTAGTTATATTCTTGCACATAGGAGCAGTATTATAGTAGTTATATTCTTGTACAGAGGGGGCAGTATTATAGTAAGTATATTCTTGTACATAGTAGCAGTATTATAGTAGTTATATTCTTGTACATAGGGGGCAGTATTATAGTAGTTATATTCTTGTACATAGGGGGCAGTATTATAGTAGTTATATTCTTGTACATAGGGGGCAGTATTACAGTAGTTATATTCTTGTACATAGTAGCAGTATTATAGTAGTTATATTCTTGTACATAGGGGGCAGTATTATAGTAGTTATATTCTTGTACATAGGAGCAGTATTATAGTAGTTATATTCTTGTACATAGGGGGCAGTATTATAGTAGTTATATTCTTGTACATAGGAGCAGTATTATAGTAGTTATATTCTTGTACATAGGGGGCAGTATTATAGTAGTTATATTGTACATAGGGGGCAGTATTATAGTAGTTATATTCTTGTACATAGTAGCAGTATTATAGTAGTTATATTCTTGTACATAGGGGGCAGTATTACAGTAGTTATATTCTTGTACATAGTAGCAGTATTATAGTAGTTATATTCTTGTACATAGGGGGCAGTATTATAGTAGTTATATTCTTGTACATAGGGGGCAGTATTATAGTAGTTATATTCTTGTACATAGGGGGCAGTATTATAGTAGTTATATTCTTGTACATAGGGGCAGTATTATAGTAGTTATATTCTTGTACATAGGAGCAGTATTATAGTAGTTATATTCTTGTACATAGGGGGCAGTATTATAGTAGTTATATTCTTGTACATAGGGGCAGTATTATAGTAGTTATATTCTTGTACATAGGGGGCAGTATTATAGTAGTTATATTCTTGTACATAGGGGGCAGTATTACAGTAGTTATATTCTTGTACATAGTAGCAGTATTATAGTAGTTATATTCTTGTACATAGGGGGCAGTATTATAGTAGTTATATTCTTGTACATAGGGGGCAGTATTATAGTAGTTATATTCTTGTACATAGGAGCAGTATTATAGTAGTTATATTCTTGTACATAGGGGCAGTATTATAGTAGTTATATTGTACATAGGGGGCAGTATTATAGTAGTTATATTCTTGTACATAGTAGCAGTATTATAGTAGTTATATTCTTGTACATAGGGGGCAGTATTACAGTAGTTATATTCTTGTACATAGTAGCAGTATTATAGTAGTTATATTCTTGTACATAGGGGGCAGTATTATAGTAGTTATATTCTTGTACATAGGGGGCAGTATTATAGTAGTTATATTCTTGTACATAGGGGGCAGTATTATAGTAGTTATATTCTTGTACATAGGGGGCAGTATTATAGTAGTTATATTCTTGTACATAGGGGCAGTATTATAGTAGTTATATTCTTGTACATAGGAGCAGTATTATAGTAGTTATATTCTTGTACATAGGGGCAGTATTATAGTAATTATATTCTTGTACATAGTAGCAGTATTATAGTAGTTATATTCTTGTACATAGGGGCAGTATTATATTAGTTATATTCTTGTACATAGGGGGCAGTATTATAGTAGTTATATTCTTGTACATAGGGGGCAGTATTATAGTAGTTATATTCTTGTACATAGGGGGCAGTATTATAGTAGTTATATTATTGTACATAGGAGCAGTATTATAGTAGTTATATTCTTGTACATAGGGGGCAGTAATATAGTAGTTATATTCTTGTACATAGGGGGCAGTATTATAGTAGTTATATTCTTGTACATAGGGGGCAGTATTATAGTAGTTATATTCTTGTACATAAGGGCAGTATTATAGTAGTTATATTCTTGTACATAGGAGCAGTATTATAGTAGTTATATTCTTGTACATAGGGGCAGTATTATAGTAGTTATATTCTTGTACATAGTAGCAGTATTATAGTAGTTATATTCTTGTACATAGGGGGCAGTATTATATTAGTTATATTCTTGTACATAGGGGGCAGTATTATAGTAGTTATATTCTTGTACATAGGGGGCAGTATTATAGTAGTTATATTCTTGTACATAGGGGGCAGTATTATAGTAGTTATATTATTGTACATAGGAGCAGTATTATAGTAGTTATATTCTTGTACATAGGGGGCAGTAATATAGTAGTTATATTCTTGTACATAGTAGCAGTATTATAGTAGTTATATTCTTGTACATAGGGGGCAGTATTATAGTAGTTATATTCTTGTACATAGGGGGCAGTATTATAGTAGTTATATTCTTGTACATAGGGGGCAGTATTACAGTAGTTATATTCTTGTACATAGTAGCAGTATTATAGTAGTTATATTCTTGTACATAGGGGGCAGTATTATAGTAGTTATATTCTTGTACATAGGGGGCAGTATTATAGTAGTTATATTCTTATACATAGGAGCAGTATTATAGTAGTTATATTCTTGTACATAGGGGGCAGTATTATAGTAGTTATATTGTACATAGGGGGCAGTATTATAGTAGTTATATTCTTGTACATAGTAGCAGTATTATAGTAGTTATATTCTTGTACATAGGGGCAGTATTATAGTAGTTATATTCTTGTACATAGGAGCAGTATTATAGCAGTTATATTCTTGTACATAGGGGCAGTATTATAGTAGTTATATTCTTGCACATAGGAGCAGTATTATAGTAGTTATATTCTTGTACATAGGGGGCAGTATTATAGTAGTTATATTCTTGTACATAGTAGCAGTATTATAGTAGTTATATTCTTGTACATAGGGGGCAGTATTATAGTAGTTATATTCTTGTACATAGGGGGCAGTATTATAGTACTTATATTCTTGTACATAGGGGGCAGTATTATAGTAGTTATATTCTTGTACATAGGGGGCAGTATTACAATAGTTATATTCTTGTACATAGTAGCAGTATTATAGTAGTTATATTCTTGTACATAGGGGGCAGTATTATAGTAGTTATATTCTTGTACATAGGGGGCAGTATTATAGTAGTTATATTCTTGTACATAGGAGCAGTATTATAGTAGTTATATTCTTGTACATAGGGGGCAGTATTATAGTAGTTATATTGTACATAGGGGGCAGTATTATAGTAGTTATATTCTTGTACATAGGGGGCAGTATTATAGTAGTTATATTCTTGTACATAGGAGCAGTATTATAGTAGTTATATTCTTGTACATAGTAGCAGTATTATAGTAGTTATATTCTTGTACATAGGGGCAGTATTATAGTAGTTATATTCTTGTACATAGGGGGCAGTATTATAGTAGTTATATTCTTGTACATAGGGGCAGTATTATAGTAGTTATATTCTTGTACATAGGAGCAGTATTATAGTAGTTATATTCTTGTACATAGGGGGCAGTATTATATTAGTTATATTCTTGTACATAGTAGCAGTATTATAGTAGTTATATTCTTGTACATAGGAGCAGTATTATAGTAGTTATATTCTTGTACATAGTAGCAGTATTATAGTAGTTATATTCTTGTACATAGGGGGCAGTATTATAGTATATTCTTGTACATAGTAGCAGTATTATAGTAGTTATATTCTTGTACATAGGGGGCAGTATTATAGTAGTTATATTCTTGTACATAGGGGGCAGTATTATAGTAGTTATATTCTTGTACATAGGGGGCAGTATTACAATAGTTATATTCTTGTACATAGTAGCAGTATTATAGTAGTTATATTCTTGTACATAGGGGGCAGTATTATAGTAGTTATATTCTTGTACATAGGGGGCAGTATTATAGTAGTTATATTCTTGTACATAGGGGGCAGTATTATAGTAGTTATATTCTTGTACATAGGGGCAGTATTACAGTAGTTATATTCTTGTACATAGTAGCAGTATTATAGTAGTTATATTCTTGTACATAGGGGGCAGTATTATATTAGTTATATTCTTGTACATAGGGGGCAGTATTATAGTAGTTATATTCTTGTACATAGGGGGCAGTATTATAGTAGTTATATTTTTGTACATAGGGGGCAGTATTATAGTAGTTATATTCTTGTACATAGGAGCAGTATTATAGTAGTTATATTCTTGTACATAGGGGGCAGTAATATAGTAGTTATATTCTTGTACATAGGGGGCAGTATTACAGTAGTTATATTCTTGTACATAGTAGCAGTATTATAGTAGTTATATTCTTGTACATAGGGGGCAGTATTATAGTAGTTATATTCTTGTACATAGGAGCAGTATTATAGTAGTTATATTCTTGTACATAGGGGGCAGTATTATAGTAGTTATATTCTTGTACATAGTAGCAGTATTATATTAGTTATATTCTTGTACATAGGGGGCAGTATTATAGTAGTTATATTCTTGTACATAGGGGGCAGTATTATAGTAGTTATATTCTTGTACATAGGGGGCAGTGTTATAGTAGTTATATTCTTGTACATAGGGGGCAGTATTACAGTAGTTATATTCTTGTACATAGTAGCAGTATTATAGTAGTTATATTCTTGTACATAGTAGCAGTATTATAGTAGTTATATTCTTGTACATAGGGGGCAGTATTATAGTAGTTATATTCTTATACATAGGAGCAGTATTATAGTAGTTATATTCTTGTACATAGGGGGCAGTATTATAGTAGTTATATTGTACATAGGGGGCAG